>NC_046320.1:10501568-10781578 GCF_009819535.1 Lacerta agilis | reverse complement strand
TGGTAGGCTATGTGATTGTTTTTCTTCACCACCATTTGTATCCAAGATCACCTTTGCCATATTCATTGGTGAGGGTGCTGGCTATGAAACATGGGAACATAGGAAGCTACCCTATACTGAGTTTGGCCATTGGGTGCATCTCATGGGCGTACCCAAGGGGGCGGGGGGCAGCTGCCCCCCCCCCAAGCAAAAAAATAATAATTAAATGGTTATCGGCAGCCTAAAAGGAAAAAAAAGCTCTCCTAAAAAAACTCAACTACTGGTCTTTCTCCCCTTCCCAAAATCTCAATAACAATTGAGCTCTTGGCCAACACTGTGTGTGTGTGTGTGTGTGTGTGTTGCGCCGGCTGAGCGTTGCAAGGGAGCTTTGGAAACTGAGTCCCCTTGCATGGTGAGTAGTTCCTTTGCGAGTGCTGAGGATCCTGGGAAACTGAGTTTTTCAGCCATTTGGGGCTTTCTGCTTGGGGGGAGGAAGTTTTTCTGTTTTTTGAAGCTGTTTTTGTTTGCTGTTTACATAATGTGGTCAGTAATCTAAAAACGAACCAAACCCCCAAAAAACGGGGCATTCCTCATCCCCAAAAAAGGTCAACAACCTTGAGCTGAACCCCAAAAAACGGGGGTAGATCACTGCTGAAAGTAGATCACAGTCTCTTGGGAGTTGGCCACCCCGGTATAAGACATGTAACTAGAATAAAAAAAAAATTAAAAAATCAAGCAAATAATTGTAATAACTACCGTAATAAAGCACTGCTATAATTATTTATAATTTTCCTAAAATTTCATTCACCTTTCCATGCTGAAATGTCACAACCTGAACGACCATGGCTTGCCCCCCCCCCTAGTTTTGATCCTGGGTACGCCCCTGGTGCATCTAAGTTCAGTATGGTTTTCAATGACTGGCAGCTGCTCTCAAGGGCTTCAGGCAAAGCTCTCTCCCACCCGCACCTGGAGATGCCACTGGGGATGGAACCTGGGACCTTCTGTAGCCAAAGAAGATGCTCACTCTACTGCCTGAGCCACAGCTCTGATAAATACATAGAAATTACACAATGCAATCTGCCTGGCTGGGAATATAACTGCTCAACACCCAGAGGAGAGTCTAACCATTATTAGACTGGAAGCTAACTTAACCAGCACTTTAACTGAAGGTTAACCCCTCGCCAAATTAGTCAGGGCAGGCTGCCATTGAAAGTATCTGGGGGACAGAATTGCTTCTTTCCTGTGTCTCCTAAAGACTTGAAAAAGAACTTCCCCGTTCTTTGTACTCCGTCAGCTGACGTTTTGCGTTTCAAGGTAAAACTACTACCACTGACAACTGATGAAATCGATATCAATTTATCCTTTTAAACCACGACCTTCCGCAATAGATGAGGGGAAGTCCTCCACTTTTGGAGCAGTTCTTGCTTTTGCATTGTGGTTATTTAAAAAAAGAAAAAAAGTCTGTATTTCAGTCTTCCAAACAGTTTAGAAAAGAAAATGGTAGAATACAGTCTTTTCTTCTGAAAATGTGGTTATTTATTCCCTTATGTGAAACTCTGCTCTTCTTTCAATAACTTTAGAAGGACAAACTGATATTGAAGTTCCGGGAATTCACATTTTTATTGAATTTTAACTTAATCATTAAAGCTAGATGACTAATGATCAAATAATAATCCAAAGGCCATTATTTTGTCAACAACCCCACAATAGTGCAACTATCCAGTCACTCTTCCTATGCATCCATGTTGATTTATTATTATTATTATTATTATTATTATTATTATTCATAGAATCATAGAATCTTAGAGTTGGAAGGGACCCCAAAGGTCATCTAGTCCTATCCCCTGCAATGCAGGAATCTCAGCTTCTTCCTTCATCCTCCTTCCATGTCACAGCCCTTGAGATATTTGAAGATGGCTATCATATCTCCTCTCAGTTTCCTCTTTTCCAGGCTAAACATACCCAGCTCCTTCAACCGTTCCTCATAAGGCTTGGTTTCCGACCCTGGATCATCTTGGTTGCCTTCCTCTGCACACATTCCAGCTTCTCAATATCCTTCTTAAATTGTGGTGCCCAGAATTGGACACAGTATTCTAGGTGTGGTCTGACCAAGGCAGAATAGAGTGGTATTATTACTTCCCTTGATCTGGACACTACACTTCAGTTCATGCAGCTTGGAATAGCTTTTTTTCTGCTGCATCACACTGTTGACTCGTGTTCAGCTTGTGGCCCACCCAGACCCCTAGATCCTTTTCACATGTACTGCTAGTAAGCCAGATGTTCCCCATTTTATATTTGTGCAGCTGGTTCTTCCTGCTTTAGTGCAGAACCTTACATTTGTCCCTATTGAAATTCATTTTTTTAGTTTGTGCCCAGTTCTCCAATCTGTTAAGGTCATTTTGAATTCTGATTCTATCTTCTACCTACCCCTCCCAGTTTAGTGTCATCTGCAAATTTGATGAGCATCCGCTCAGTTCGTTCATCCAAGTCCTTTATAAAGACCTTGAACAACAGGCCCAGGATAGAACCCCTCGGTGTGTCCGCAGAATGGCCCTGAAACTCTTGACTTTTAACAAATTCGCAGACCTTTAAAGCTTGTCATTTGGACTCATTTATGGATTTTTGAAATACCCCTCTCCAGTACCTAGTGATTTCCAAGGCACCTTTACAAGCTGAAACGATTATGCCCCAGAAGCTTGACACCTCCACGTCGAGGGGAAGCAGCTCCAAGTGGCCTCCGTCCTGCGCCAGAGCGCCCTTTCCCTCGATACGGTTAACCTGGGCAGGCGCTATTCACACGCGTGGGCCGTTCACGCAGAACTAAGAGCCCTCCAGGCGGCGCGCACGCCGTTTTGCTTTCATAGCGGGAGCTTGCCTTAGCTTAGCCTCTTCCGTCGGCGCGGGCCGGCTCCGGTTCTCCGCGTGGGAACTCGGCGGGCCCGACTCCGATCCGTGCCGTGGAAAGTGGTCCCCACGAGCCGCCGGGCTCAGCTTCTATTTATGTTTTATTTTGGTAAAGGGAGGGACGTCTAGTCTCGAACCCTCAGACGGAGCTAAAAAGTACACGTTTTAAAAGTTGTGGGGTTGTTGTTGTTTTTTTACTGTATTAAACAAATAAAAGCAGGAAAGAACTTTTCAAAAGCGTATTTCGGCTCGCAGCATCCAGCCGCCGCCCCGACGTCCAAGCCGAGGAAAGTGTCTGGGACTGGGCATGGGGAGCTTTCCCCCACAGGCCTCGCTCCGAGGCCGGCCCCGACGGCAGTTTGAAGGCCTGTTCCGAGGCTTGTATGTGAATCTCTGGAAGGGGGAGCCCGGAAGAGGCTGGGGAAAGATGCAGAGACCTCGCTTGCAAAACAGGAGAAAGTCAGACGAGGCTCGCGGCCCCACAGCAGAAGTGCTTCGCAGTCCACGTATAGCCTAGGGGTGTGTTACTGACCAAAGAGCAATATTTATTTACTGTCGGAGAATATAAATTACATCACAGGTGGGGTAGCCGTGTTGGTCTGCCATAGTCGAAACAAAATAGAAAATTCTTTCCAGTAGCACCTTAGAGACCAACTGAGTTTGTTCTTGGTATGAGCTTTCGTGTGCATGCACACGAAAGCTCATACCAAGAACAAACTCAGTTGGTCTCTAAGGTGCTACTGGAAAGAATTTTCTATTTTGTTATAAATTACATCAGTTTGTCTTGTGGAGGAGTTGCAGATAATTCCTGACCATTTTTAAACCCGGGTTTGGGGTTTGTGCGTTACTGCTCTTTGGAGCTCTTTGTGTGTACAACTCTTTGTGTGTACAGTACATGGTCACTGGGACGCCGCACAACTTCCTTAAATCCTCCGCACTTCAAAAGCATTGAAGCAGCCCAAGAAAGTACAGGAAGGATCGCGGTGGAAGGAAAGGGGGGAGAGAGATTGAGAGAGAGAGAGAGCTCCGTGGCTCCTTGAAAACAAAGCAAGTCCATCAACTCCCGGAGGCCAAAACCCCCTTCCTCAAACCTATCTCGTTTGTCAAAGTAAGACGTCTCACGTAGCTGACGAAAGTGAGCTCCGAAAAGCTTATACCGCCGAAGTCCGTTAATCTGCAGAAAAATACAACAACAATAAAACTCTATTCGTTGATTTCTATACAATAGACGAACTAGACTAATTTGAAAATATTATTATTATTATTATGTGTCTTTTCGTTTTTTTACAACATTCCTCCAGGAGAAACAAACTTCTGACTTCCAACTCGCTTGCAAAACAGATCCGTGCCTGTTGTTACCAAAACTGGTGACGCTTGCTAGAGGTGGTCCTTGCTCACAGATTGCAAAATATATATATATAAAACCAGTTGAGAACTATTTGATTGTCGGACTTCACATTTTGCCTATCATTTCTGTCTCAGACTTTTATATTTCCCCCCTCCCCACGCATTACGCACTTGTATAAACCCAAGGCCCACCCTCCGTGCAACTGGTGAAGTCCAAGAAACCTGCCTTCTCCAAAATTCCGCAAGATGTTTGGTGCTTGCAACGCACTAACACGGCTGCCCTGCCAGCTTTGGAAGTTAAGGACCTAACAGCCTTCTGTTCCTCCGCCTCTGTGAAATTGTTAATGTGTTTCCTCCTATGATAATTCCCTCATAATTTAACGTAGGGCGCTTCAAAATTTCCTCTCCTTGGCACTCGGTGCCACGAGAGGCGAGTCCTGGCCACGACGCACCCCGCGCCTTGCTTGGCTTCAGCCACGAGTTTGCCTTCGTCCTCTCCGTTGACTTAACCAGCCACTGGTTCCACTGAAGGTGCTGGACCGGGACGTCAGTAATGCGTGACTGCTTTAAGATTTCTTTATTCGAAACAAAGTATACTTCGAGATGCGCTTAGGCAGTTTTCGAGGGGTAAGTCACAAGCGACGGGAGGCGAATGGGGCTTGCAGATCGCGAGCAGGAGCAGAGTCGCTGCTTCGGTGCTTCCTTTGCAGGGAGCTGAATATAGCAGCACGAGGCGCGAGAGGGGAAGGAAAGCCCTTTGGAATTCAGAAGGAAGGAGGACTTCTGGCTTTCCGTGGGGAGGCTTCGTGCGTCCGAGGGTCGGGCGAGCCCTCGGTGCCTGCCTGGAGCTCCTGCTGCAGCCCCCGCTTGCTTCTCCCGCCCTCTTGTCTGTTCTGGGAAAAGAAGGTCGGAGGAGGGAACTATCGACCCCGGGAAGGTGCGCCGCGTCCCGGGTGGGCACAGCCAGGGGGCCGCCCGCCCCCGAGCCCAGAAACCAGCTGCCAACGCGGTTGCCTTTTTCCTGGAACCCGCCTGTCGGTAATGGGCGAGATCGATGCGCGCTTGTCAAGTGATTCTCGGGCGCCTTGAGATGGCCCCATTTCTCCGGCCGTCGCATCAAACCTTTTACAGGCCGAAAACCCCAGAGCGGCTCCATTAGAAACCCGCCCGGGGCGGAGCAGGCGGAGGAGCCCGGGAGGGAGCCGCTCCGCGCCAACGGGTGGCGTGGGACGCGGGACCCGAATCCGAGTCTCCCGCCCCGGCCTTACCTTGCCTTGCCTCCCGCCGCTTCCTCCCTGCAGGATCCCCGACAGCCGAGAGGAACTGCTTGGCGCGCCAGGAAAAGCAGGTTTGAGCCACCCCGAAATCCTCCGCCGCCGAGATGGGAAGGAAAGGGACCCCTGAGCTCCCCCCGAGGCTTGTAGCACCCCTAAAATATGCCCAGACCGGCAACTTCCGTCGGACTGGAGTCTGAAGGTGTAAACATGTGAATACATCATATTTCCTAAAGCTACGACAACCTCCACTACGTCTGGATTCTCAAAGGGGCATGCATTCTGGGTGAGCGCCTAGAACCACCCCCCCCCCCGAATTTTGCTGGGCAGAGATTGAGGTGGCACCCAACCCTTGTAACAGTATCTTCAAAAAGGTCTCTCTCCACAGTGCCCAAAAGGCTTCTGGCTTAATCCTACCTAGCATGAATCTTACATGCCATGTAAGCTTTTCCTGTATAGCTGTTCGCCAGACATTATCCCACCGTTTCCCAATACCAGATTCCTCCACTTCTGAACCATGATAGCACCTGCTGCCACTAATGAAAAATAATACAGTAATAGCGAGTTTGATTTTACTTCCTCATTTCTAACCATCAAATATTGATAATAATGCTGACTGAGGTGTAGCTTGAACATGTTCTCTAATTATATTCCTTATTTCAATAAAAATGTGTCCCATAACATCTGTGTCCCAGGAGGATTCATCAGGATTGGTGCAGTTGCTCCTCAAAGTGGATCCTAAAACACACACAGGATGAACACCATCTATTGGAGGAAATCTGAAGTAACAAAACTTTCATTTGCTCACACCTATAGAATAGTCAGGACCCAGGTGGCGCTGTGGGTTAAACCACAGAGTCTAGGGCTTGCTGATCAGAAGGTCGGCGGTTCGAATCCCCATGACGGGGTGAGCTCCCGTTGCTCGGTCCCAGCTCCTGCCCATCTAGCAGTTCGAAAGCACATCAAAGTGCAAGTAGATAAATAGGGACCACTCCAGCGGGAAGGTAAACGGCGTTTCTGTGCGCGGCTCTGGTTCGCCAGAAGCAGCTTTGTCATGCTGGCCACATGACCCGGAAGCTGTCTGCGGACAAACGCCAGCTCCCTCGGCCTATAGAGCAAGATGAGCGCCGCAACCCCAGAGTCGGACACGACTGGACCTGATGGTCAGGGGCCCCTTTACCTTTTTATAGAATAGTCAGGCAAAGGCAACTGCTGATCATTGCTCAGTCCCTTCCATGTGTCTCTTCCAGCTCTTCCCAACCGGTCCTCCAACAGGTGCAGAGAAAAGTAGGTTTCCCATTATCATCATTTACAGCAACCACCATGCCATTTCCCAGTGCAGTTGGCAACTGTGCTATTGTGCAGGGCCCTTGTTGCTTAGCAGGCCATCCTGTAGTATTGAAATACCTGCATTGGGCATGCAGCAGTGGAGAAGAGGCTTGCCCATTATTTTTTGCTGGGGATCTTCAAGGGCACAGACACTGCTACGATGAAACACCATCCATGTGTCTTGGTGTTTGTTGTTTTTAAGACCCTCCTACAATTATGCTGGTCCATGGGGTCACAAAGAGTCGGACACGACTAAACGACTAAACAACAACAACAACAATTATGCTGCACCTACAAACCACACATTGGAATAAATGTAAAACCACATGGAATGTATGTTGTTGTTGCTGTGTGTGTGTACACACACACACACACACACAGAGAGAGAGAGAGAGAGAGAGAGAGAGAGAGAGCTGTTGGGAGATTACTGTGATATTGGTCATGACACATGTGTGGGAATGTTCAGGGATGCAGGAGAGGATATATTGTTTGATTATATCCTTTCCAACCTGCATTAACAAGTTCCACAATTTAGCAGAGTAACATTCCCTTTTTAAACTGACACAGCGGATGCATTTGCTCAGGCTCTCCAAAGCCTCTATAATAACTGCCCTGGTATTTCCCCCTTATTCCCTCATAAAAGATAAGACACGACACAGTCTTCTATAAAAGCATAAAAAGAGTTTACTCACAAATTCTGTTCACAATTGGATCCCAGAAGGCAGACTTAGCTTAGAAAAGTAACATACACCTGGAGACTATCCCATAAGGAGACAGCTCCTTTGTCCTCTCTTGGCTGGAAGGCATCTTAGGCTAAGCAGATGTTGCTTCCTAGATGAATGTGGTCAGAGAGAGAGAGAGAGATGGTGACCAGTCCTGCTCTTTTGTTACCCGGGCAGGTGAGGTCACGCCCACCTCTAGTCAAATGCAGAGGAAGTCAGACCCAGCTTAGGAGAAACAGGAAGTTCTGATTGGCTGGTCCAGACATCCCCTACCAGACATCCCCTATGTCTACTCTAGGGATGTTGTACTTGACTGCTCTAGTGTTTCACATCCCACAACATGAAGATGAGAGAGTTTGACACCCACCCACACGCCCCTGCTTGGTCATGTTCCATTCACAAGTAGCATACAAACCCTGGAAAGGCTGGAATGTGATTGGGACAGTGGGAGCAGCTTACAAGCAGTGTGCTGATACTGGGGCAGATAAGATGGGATCCTATACATGGGCGTAGCCAAGGGGGGGGGCAGGGGGCAGCTGCCCCTCCAAATCAAGTAAACCAATAAAAATTCTTAACTAACTGAGGTTCTGTCTCCCCCCCCCCTCTCAACATAAATCTTGGCTATGCCCATGATCCTATACATTTTTAGCAAGAAAGTTGAAAAGGAAACAGCAGCATTTCCAAATCAGAGAATGTAGCAACAACCACTCCCGCAACAGCCATGGCAACCACATCACTGTACACCGGAGTGGCAATGCCCATGACACTCTTTGCATCAACCACACACAGAAGGTAACAATACCAAAATATAGCTGCAAAAGTATGAAAATGTCCAGGCATTATCCAGTGGCTGCTGGGGGTGGAAGGAGTGGTTAAATCAAGCTCTAAAAAAGATATTGTTTTAGAGTAAGGATCGGGAACCTTTATTTTAATTTTATTTTATTTTCATTTATTTATTTTTGAATTTTGAAGGCCTTGCATTTCCCCCTCTTGTTGTCTCTCTGGGGGTAAATGTCCCTGCTGGATGGGGCACTTCACCCACCCATCTAAAATACACAGGCATGTGTGCTCCATCTTTCATTCACCACATCCACACATCCAAATGCCCACCCCTTTGGGATCCACGCTAGGAGGGGATACAGGAGGCCAGATGAGAGAGTTCTGTGAACCTCGTGCAGCTAGCTGTTCTCCACCTTTGTTACAGAAGGTTTATTTCAGCCAAATCCCATATCTATGTGGCTCAGGTCAGTTGTGCACGGAACAACTTCCAGGTGCATGGAAAGGCTGCGAGAATCATGCTCAGTTCTATGCAGTATTTATACATTCCCATCAGTTCCCAGACGGAGCAAAAATGCAGAACTTTAAAGGTGAAACTGTCCAGATTAAAACCCTGATTTTTCTCTACCCCTTCCCAGTTTTGGTGTTTAGAGAAGGGGGAGAATCAGTACCCCCGTGCAGGGAATTGTATAGACTCCGCAGCATTAGGAAATGCTTTGTTTTCTCAGTTAAACTAACATCTTCCAGAATCCTTTGGCACTGGGTGCGAGGGTTCTGTCTGGAAGCTGTGTTTTATTAATTTAATATTATTCTTGTAATGTTTTTATACCACTTTTCTGCTGCACTTTGAAATTCAAACTGGCTTCAGATTACAATGTGATCTATAGCATCTTCCCAGGTACAAAATACTGTGGTTTTTAGTGCTGAGAAATGAGATATTCCCACAGCAGAAATCCAGCCTTGAGGGGATGGCCTAGGCACAGTGAGAACAAAACAGAAATTTATTGAGCAAAAAATGGAGGGATCTGTCCCTCCCCGCTTCTCTCTGCTCACTGCAACGTGCTTTCTCTTTTTTCCTTTGGGCTGCCTCTGGCCTCTTTGCCACTTCAAAGCATTTCGCATGGAGGGCAGTTTCAATTTATATCAGTTTGCCAACTATTTCAAACTGACACTTCTAATTCACCTCAGTTGAAGAGAGAGAGAGAGAGAGAGAGAGAGAGAGAGAGAGAGAGAGAGGAGTGTGGAGAGGTCTGTGAAACAGGAGACGTCTTGCAGGAATTCTGTACTTCTTTGGGAGGCATAAAAAGAACGTGGACAGGGACAATTTTATTGGTGATAAAACTGTCCCTTTTCCTTCTAAATCAAAAGTGAAAGATGTTCCATTTTAATTGCAAGAAAATTTATATGCAAATCTAGTGTTCAAGATTCTCCAGATATTATCTTACTAGGAACATATTCACAGTATATTTGCTATCTGTATTTGCTATCTGTTTGATCTTGAAGCCTACAGCCGAAGAATCATTTGAGTTAAAACTCAGTGGGTGAAATGCAGCCCTACCAAACTCTATAGCTTTTTATCCCTCACTGCTCACTTAGACTTGCCTGTTACAATGCTATAACAACATCACCAGTAGAAGCTGCAATGGTTGGGATACGGGGTCTCTCTCTCGGGGTCTTGGCTCAAAAAACTAGCAGCCTTGTGTCCCCTTGGGGTCCTAATCTACAAATCTCTCTGTCAAGATAAGAGTGCAGAACACAAGACCGGCCTCCTCCTCCTCGGCTCTACTTTCCTTCAACTCCATGCCTCCCCATCCCCTTTTTATGCTATGGCCCCAATCCAGATCATCCAGTTTGGGTAACAAGTATTACAATTGGATAAAAAACTTGCTAAAGGGCACAGATATGTGCTAATATTTTGTCTAGTTTGGCCCTTAATTTGTGATCAGCTGGCAAATTACCCTGGCATGAATTGGTGATCAGATTATCTTCCTTGGTTTGTTTTTACTAAACCAAAGGTACTAATCTCTAAATGCAGGTATGTTCAAATCAGTATTCTAGTTTCTTTCAAACAGGTCATTTCCCCAAGAATGGTTGCATTCCTAAAAACTTGTTTTAAACTGAGTAGCTATTCTTTATTAAGAAGCACTAGGAAAGGTCTGGTCTCTATTAAAGATACAGCTTACTATTTCACCACAGAACTGTGCATCAGATGTTGGCATGAGTTCCCTTTGCTCATACGCAAACCAAACTAAACAGAAAATAATGGAACAAGGATAAGCTATGTTCATGAATCAGTGATCACAATGTATTTCAGTCTAATGAGTTATTTTGCAGACAGTTGCATATACTATCTTTTGTCTTAGTTTTCTTTTTTCTTTTTTTAAGGCGGGTGACTTATTTGGTAAAACTCTAAAACTAGATTTCTGTGATTGCAGAATTGCTTATAGCCCAAGGTCCTAACACAGCATTTATCTACTGTCATTTTTGCACAGGTGCTTGGGTGATATTTTCTGCTCTCAAGCTTCTAATCATCTGAGAACAGAAGTATAGAGAAATATGCCAGTCCTTACATTAGATTAATTCCATAAACTCCAAGTGTCCCGAACACCCCAGGATTGCCCCAGCTGATAAATTTGGGCATGTTTCTGTCATGCATATAGGAATCCAGTTTTTAAACCTCCTTGGCCAAAGCAGATTCAGATAGGGTCTTACATAAAAATGGTATTTGAGAAGGATCTTTTAATTAAAAAGTTACTGCATTTCCACCAGAAAGGGTAGATCTGAATCAAATGGGGGGAAATTGCAGGCTGGCATTTTGATGCCAATGATGCCATGCGGATGCTGCTACACACACACACACAAATCTTGTATACCTGCATAACTGCCTTCTGGAAGATTCCTAGTGGGCTAGTGCAGAGGAGAAGTGTTTGGCAAATCATCCTAACATTGCCTTTAAAAGGTTAAATCTGGCCTAAGAAGCCACAAAGGAAGAGGAATAAGTATCTGTTTTGCATATGCTTCAAAAGACCCCTGCTGCCAACACACAAACTCAGTCTTTCTCTATCAGCAGCTCAACTCAGCCAGCGCAACATCCTCTTGGACTAATTTTGGAAGGAGTTGCAGCCAGGTGGGTGCCTGCCTGGGTTCAAGCAAGAGGGGTTCTTGACAGTAGGCTTAGTGCTAGTCATACCTTTCTTCACAAAAAAGCAGCTGCAACAGCCTGGTGTGGATTGGGACCATGGGGCACAGGGAAATGGTTTACACCTCCTGCCACAGTCTGGATCTGGATCAGAGCTATTGCAGATGCGTTTGTTTGTTTGTTTGTTTGTTTGTTTGTTTGTTAATGAAGAGGCCTGGTCAGTCCTAAGCACATGATTAACATAATTGCAGTGCCAGGTGGGTAGCCGTGTTGGTCTGCCATAGTTGAAACAAAATAGAAAATTCTTTCAAATAGCACCTTAGAGACCAACTGAGTTTGTTCTTGGTATGAGCTTTCTTGTGCATGCACACGAAAGCTCATACCAAGAACAAACTCAGTTGGTCTCTAAGGTGCTATTGGAAAGAATTTTCTATTTTGTTTCGATAATTGCAGCGCGTAGCTAACTCCAGATATTTCTGGCCTCCAGATCCCATAATATCTGACTATAGACCATGCTTCCAGAGGCTGGTAAGAACTGGAGTCCACAGCATCTGGAGGTCACCAGGTTGGCAGTGCCTGTATAGTTTGTGTGGGATGTAGAGCAGTCAAGTACAACATTTCCCTGTTGCCTGGAATGGACACAGAGGGGAATGTGGCTCCAGACAAGGAGGACTTCTTGTCATACCTGCTCTGGAGCTTCCTCCCCCTGTGTGTGAACAGGTAGATGGGTGTGACACTAGCTGACCAGATAAAAGGGCTGGCCATGCCGCCATCTCTTTCTTGGAGTCTTGGACTCTTAAACTTGGACTCTTGGTCTCGGCTGGCTCTTTGCCAGTGCATGGCTCAACATTCACATAGGATGGAGCCCACAAGCAGAAAATCTGAGGTGTAACTCAGACTTCTTTTAATTGTAACCACAAGACAAATCCTGCCGTGAACTGAATGTGAGTAAAACTTTATTCTTACTTTTAAAAAAGACTGTATTGTGTTATTATTATTTTAAGAGGGAAATAAAGGGGAAACTTACCAGGAACAATCCAGACTGGACAACCCAGACTGGATTGCTTAATTAAAGGATTCTAACGAATCATCAACTTGCTTCCAATAAGTTACAAAGGGGATGTGCTCTGCTGTTTACTCACTAGCGTGAGTGAGGAGGGATAATATCAAAACAATATATCTTCTCTTACCTTAACATTCCCACAGTTTGGTCCCAGTAGCAGCTGCATACCTGGCCAGAGGCTGTTGCTGAAGTTTATGCTGCAGAGATGGCTGGCTGAGACCAAGGGGGTTGAAGTGGGGGGCGGGGGGCGGGGAGTACATAAGTAAAAGCACATAAGTAAACAATGGGATTCATTACCACAGATACAGCCACCAACCTGAACAGCTCTAAAGAAGGATTAGACAGATTCATGGACAATAAGCTTATCAATGGCTACTGAGGATGGTGGCTCTATTATCACCAGGGTCAGAGGCAGTATATCTCTGAACACCAGTTCCTGGGGGGCACATATGGGGAGAGTGTTCTGCTTGAGAACTTCCCATAAGCATCTGGTTGGCTGCTAGGAGAACAGGATACTGGTCTAACTAGGCCTTTGGTCTAATCCAGCAGGGTGTTGGTAGTATTGCCTATCTGTATGTGACTTGTGTGACATATGCTTGTATAGAAAGTCTTGTTTGTGTACATCAGAGAGAGAGAGAAAGCGAGGCACGATGATGCTGTGTGTTGTTGTTATGTTGACTGCACTTATTTATTTTCTACATTCTGCTTGGGTTGTTTAGGCCCTGCCCCTAAATGTTTAAAAGAGTGTTCCTATTTCCAATGGTGAAATGTTGGAGGGTATATAATTGTGGTTGATGCACCCTGTACAGGCTCTGCCAGTCCCTTTCCATGTTGCTGTAGTGGGAGAAAGGAGTAATGTCATTCCCAGGTCCCCTCCCCAGTGGCAGAGCTTCATGCTTCGGCACCAGGGGCGGAGAGCAGACGGGGGCATGGCTGGCGTGCGTCCTGGGGGCATGGCGTGCCACCCACGGGGGCGTGACTAGTGTTCTGGAGGTGTGGCGCACTGCCTGTGGGGGCGTGGTGCCCAGCGCGGGGGGCAGCCATGATGCACCCCACAGGGATCGTGGTGCTGGGGGCATTGCGCTCCCCTGCCCCCTTCTTCCTCTGCCAGTGCCCCTCCCCTGCCTTACTTTCCATCTAAGTTACTTGCCAGGACAGGCTATTGGAATTGTGCCATATTTACTTATTTGGCACATCATGATACTGACTCTCTGTATGCTGGTGTAACAAGACAGAACCTGATTCCTAGACTGGAGGGATTAAGTTTGCTGTTTGCTGCATTTAGCCACCATATGCTGGGAGGTCAGTTCTTCCCAGAGGGTCTTCTAGCTGCTTTTATTACCTGGCTAAAGCAGAGAATGATGAGAGCATTCTTTACTCCGGCTCACCACACTAAATAAACATTTCCCTCTCTGTTAAACTCTAAATTAACAACTTGCTTCTTGAATTATTGCTTTCTCCTAATGCAATGAGAAGTGGACTCTGCTGGGGGGCCACCTACCCATGGGCGTACCCAGCGAGGGGCAGGGAGGGCAACTGCCCCCCCAGAAGCAAAAAATAATAATAATATAGTTATAAAGTGATGAAACGAAACAAAATTAGGTAGGGCGATGGCGAATAATCAGTTGTTTACCACACGGAAATGGTGTAAAAACCGAGAAGTATCTAGAGCCACCTAGCGACTGGTAGAGGAATGTATGTCAGCCAGCCAGTGGGATTGAAGGGAGGGAGAGGTCTCTAGCGGGCTCTAGCAGAGAGAAGAGGGAATCTTCTAGAGGGGTCTAGTGAGTTTCCCGTCCACCACGGCTACTGTTGAACGATCTTTCAGTACCCTTCGAAGGGTAAAGACCTGGCTCAGAAGTACAATGGGAGAGGACAGACAAACTGGGTTGTGTTTGATGAGCGTCCATCGGAAATTCTTCAAGGAAAATCAGGACTGGATTGAAACGAAAGTTTTCAACAAGTTTTCTTCTAACCCAAGAAAATGATATTAGTATAAGACATGTAACTAAAAATTTTCAAGCAAATAATTGTAATAACTACCATAATAAAGCACTGCTATAATTATATATAATTTTCTTAAAATTTTGGTTTCATTCGCCTTTTCCGTGCTGAAATGTCACAACCTGAACGACCATGCCTTGCCCCCCCCCAGTTTTGATCCTGGGTACGCCCCTGCACCTACCTCTTTTCTGTGTTGGGTACTCTTGTTACTTTCAGAGTGAGGTTATGGTTGGTTGGTAATAATGGTTTCCTGGTCAATCAGTTACAAAGACCTCAGTCTTGGAGATGACCTTCCCTATCCTCTGTTAAGTTATATTTCCACTTGTTTTTTGAAAAGTGGGTTATGCTTGTTTCTGTGCCGGTATGTTCTGAAATTGGTTGGGGACTGTTGTTGTTTAGTCGTTTAGTCGTGTCCGACTCTTGGTGACCCCAAGAGCAGGCCAGGCACTCCTGTCTTCCACTGCCTCCCGCAGTTTGGTCAGACTCATGTTGGTAGCTTCGAGAACACTGTCCAACCACCTCGTCCTCTGTCGTCCCCTTCTCCTTGTGCCCTCCTAAAAGATGGAGACTAAAAGATGGTAAAAGATTGCAATCATTGACATGACTCTGCCACACAGCAACTGGGATATATGCAGTGACTCATATCAGGATATAGCGTCTCACTAGCTTTCATTAGCACTATATTGTTCATTAGTAAAAGCACAGAAAACACTTCACATTAAAACCGGCATAATAAGTGTCAGTTTACCTCAGTGCCATTGGACACTGCCATATGTAAGTTTCACTTTAGATATGGTTCTGCACAGAGTAAGGTGCATGCAGTTTGGCAGATGCACAGGTTCAAACACAAACATGTACAAGGGGAGGCATCTGACTTATGTGATGATTGGGCATATTTATAAATGAATAAAATAAATGTGCAAAGTGAGCCAATACAGTGGTACCTCTGGTTATGAACTTACTTTGTTGTGGAGGTCCATTCTTAACCAGAAACCATTCTTAACCTGAGGTGCACTTTCGCTAATGGGGCCTCCCATTGCCGCCAGCACGCAATTTCTGTTCTCATCCTGGGGCAAAGCTCTTAACCGAGGTACTACTTCTGGGTTAGCAGAGTCTGTAACCGGAGGTGTTTGTAACCCGAGGTACACTGTATATGCAAATAAGTCAAATTTCAATAACTCACTCTGAAGCAGGATTTTGGCTTCCTTTGCAGATGTGTTTTCTTACCTTGTGGTGGAACGGGGATGTTCTTTGACCATCTCTTTTGCTTAATTTTTTATGATATTCCCACCACTTAAGTATTTTGTGCAACTGCCTTTTGTTTTTAGTAAAGAGCAATGCCAGTACTCCTGCCCACCTAGCAGTCTGAAAGCACGTCAAAGTGCAAGTAGATAAATAGGTACCACTGTGGCAGGAAGGTAAACGGCGTTTCCGTGCGCTGCTCAGGGTGAGCTCCCATTGCTCGGTCCCAGTTCCTGCCAACCTAGCAGTTTGAAAGCACACTAGTGCAAGTAGATAAATAGGCACCGCTGTGGCAGGAAGGTAAACGGCGTTTCCGTGCGCTGCTCTGGTTCACCAGAAGCGGCTTAGTCATGCTAGCCACATGACCTGGAAGCTATAAAGAGAGATGAGGGCCACAACCTCAGAGTTGGACACGACTGGACCTAATGGTCAGGGGTCCCTTTACCTTTATCTAATGCCAGTACACACCTCCCAGTGACATTTAGGGAAAAGTCATATGCTGAAGATATGCATTTTTGGGGGGACGTAGATACCTTCATTATACTGAGACAGACCATTGGCCCATCTAGCTCAATCATGATTATGCTGACTGGCATTCATTGTCCTGGGTTTCGCAACCTACCTGGAGATGCTGAAGAGTGAACCTGGAGCTACAGCCCTTCCCAGTTGAGCTATGGACTATAGGATATGATAGAAACCCTGCACCATTTTAATGGGTCCTCCACAGTTTTCATTCCCTGCAGAGATGCTTAGATAGAATAACTTCCCAGAGTTGTATCCATTTATCATTCTGTAGAATTAAAATGGAGCTAAAAGAGGTGATATCTGCTAACCTGAGCCCTTGTTTCTCTAGCATTGCCTGCGGCCTGAGGAGCTAAAAGCACTGTCCCTCCCCACCCCTGCCCCTGCCTCCGCTCTCATCAGACATTATTTGAACATGATTTGTTCTTTTTGACAAGGTCAAGCTGTTGTGGAAAGGTTAAACAAATGGACCTTGTAAGCTCTTTGTCAGGAAAGCTGCTCAGAATGTGTTCTTCTTAATCGCCACTCTCCCTGTATTCCTGGGAAAGGTCATAATTGACAAAAGCTGATAATTCAGAGGGAACACAAATGGGGGGGGTGGATGGAGGGGATGGAGGCTTGGGGTTCCCTTCCTTCCTATGGCCAATTTTGCTTGAGAGCCTTCGTGTATTCAACAAAAAATGCTTGTGAGCCCCTTCCTGCTCTGCGCAGAACATTCCTTTGGGGGCTGGAGTTTAAACCAGCATCCCTAATGTTGTCTATGTCTATTCTGTCAGGAGTGTAATGAGGGGAAACTTTCCCAGACAGAAGTAAAAGCATCTCTGTATTCAGCACTTTGGTTAGAGGCGTATGGACGTTTTAATACTCCAAAACTGGCTTAGAACTTCGTTCTTAGGCTCTTCCTGTGCCAGAGAGAGGGGCCATTGAGAGAAAGGCATTTTTTTCTATTTAATTTGCAGAGTTAAGGAAATTCCATTGCCTCTTTTTAAATTCAGCTCTGGTTCATTGCCTTAGGCCCTGCTGGAATCAGTGGGCATCATCAATAAACAATTTAGGATACACATAATTTATAGTAGTGATCACTATTCTAGCCTTTTAAGCACAAATTGTTCTTGGTCTGTTCTGTTTCCACTAAAGTCCAAAGTGAGCCAATGAGTATTTATTTGTTTGCACTGGAGTGGATTTGCCCCTGGACCTAGGAATGTATGAGAACTTTTATTTAGGTGAATAACTTTGTCATCTTTATGATCAGGTTCTGCACTAGTTAATTGTTGTTGTTGTTGTTCAGTCGTTCAGTCATGTCCGACTCTTCGTGACCCCATGGACCAGAGCACGCCAGGCACGCCTATCCTTCACTGCCTCTCGCAATTTGGCCAAACTCATGTTAGTAGCTTCGAGAACACTGTCCAACCATCTCATCCCTCTATCATCCCCTTCTCCTTGTGCCCTCCATCTTTCCCAACATCAGGGTCTTTTCCAGGGAGTCTTCTCTTCTCATGAGGTGGCCAAAGTACTGGAGCCTGAACTTCAGGATCTGTCCTTCTAGTGAGCACTCAGGGCTGATTTATTTAAGAATGGATAGGTTTGATCTTCTTGCAGTCCATGGGACTCTCAAGAGTCTCCTCCAGCACCATAATTCAAAAGCATCAATTCTTCGGCGATCAGCCTTCTATATGGTCCAGCTCTCACTTCCATACATTACTACTGGGAAAACCATAGCTTTAACTATACGGACCTTTGTCGGCAAGGTGATGTCTTTGCTTTTTAAGATGCTGTCTAGGTTTGTCATTGCTTTCCTACCAAGAAGCAGGCATCTTCTAATTTCATGACTGCTGTCACCATCTGCAGTGATCATGGAACCCAAGAAAGTAAAATCTCTCACTGCCTCCATTTCTTCCCCTTCTATTTGCCAGGAGGTGATGGGACCAGTGGCCATGATCTTAGTTTTTTTGATGTTGAGCTTCAGACCATATTTTGCGCTCTCCTCTTTCACCCTCATTAAAAGGTTCTTTAATTCCTCCTCACTTTCTGCCATCAAGGTTGTATCATCAGCGTATCTACTACCCACCTGTCAAATGTGGCTCACATAGGGTTGGCCACAGCTGGATCCAACAGGCCAGCCAAAACAGGTCCCCAACCCTGGAACAAGAATAACAAAGTTTCCGTGTGATCTCCACCAACATGTGTTGGCTTTGCTCTTGCAAAAGCAGGGCTGGGGAATTTCTGGCCCTCCAGATGTTGTTGGAGTCCAACTCCCATAATTCCCAGCCACCATGCCCAACAGTCAGGGATGCCGGCAGTTGTTTTCCAGCAACGTCTGGAGGACCCTTCCCACCTCTGTGCTAAAGTACATGCTTTCTGCTTTTTTTAGCCTGGTATGACCTCATGAGAAGAGAAGACTCTCTGGAAAAGACCCTGATGTTGGGAAAGATTGAGGGCACAAGGAGAAGGGGACGACAGAGGACAAGATGGTTGGACAGTGTTCTTGACATGAGTCTGATCAAACTGCGGGAGGCAGTGGAAGACAGGAATGCCTGGTGTGCTCTGGTCCATGGGGTCACGAAGAGTCGGACATGACTCAACTAACGAAACAACAACAACAACAACATGACTGCCCTGCCCATGGAAAACCAAACACATCATAATCCTGCCATACCTCATGCTCCTAGTATTCTGTGCGATATCATAAATGTAACATGTGGCATTTTTTGTTCCATTTTCTATCATACAGTTTATCCTGTCAATACCACTGTAGGTCATTATATAGGCTACAGTATGTTGTGGGGGTTGCTAGCATTGGTGTTTACAGCCTTAGATGTCTCAGGACCCAAAATATCTGAAATGTTGCCTCCTTCCCTTTCTCAGGTCCCAAAATATCTGAAAGATCACCTCCTTTCCTAAGACCTTCTCAGGTGCTGAGATTGAAGGAGGTGGCCCTCTTGGAAATTACTCAGCCTGCAAGGTTTGAGGTGGCAGTCTGGGAGATGGCATTCTCTATGGTGGCCCCCAAGAGCTGCTCATCTGGCAACTTCCAGAGAATCCTGAAGATGTACCTTTTAACGCTGGCTTTTGGCACTTGAGGTATATGTTTTAAGGATCCACCAAATTTTTATGACTAAGTTGTTTTATTTTGTTGTTAATCTTATGTTTTAATGATGTAACCTGCCCTGGGACCTTAGCGTGAAGGGTGAGTAATAACAATGATAACCACAACATTACATACATACATACATACATACATACATAACATCCTCAGACATCAACTTATAATGTAGACCTCCAAGCTTTAATTGTAGTGAAAATGTTGATTAGTTGGTTAAAATGTATATATTTTGTTATTTTATTTTCAATTGAAAGGATCACCATACAGTATTTCACAACCTCTCTTGTTCAAGAGAAGATATCACGACATGTTTAAATTCATTTTAGCTTGCTCAAGCTTCTTTCAGAGGATGCAGCCATAACAGATCTCGTTAAATATTTGTATTGGTAGCTTGCTTGCTTACTTATTTACTTATTTATTTATTTATTTAAATATCTATTAAAAATAGTGAATCAGTGTTGACCTTAGAAGCTACTGTTGCTGCTGAGTGATCTACATAACAACAGAATCAAAAGCCAGGCAAGACCCAAATCGAGTTTGTATATGTGTCTATACAAATGTGTATTGCATGGGGCTTTGCGTTGCCACAAATGTGATCTCACCACACAACTAGGCTGACAGCAGAGGAAGGGTAACTGTGACTGTGCTTTGTGCTTCCTGTCCAGCTCTTGAAACATTTGCCTGGTCGCTGCCAATCTGACATTACACTTTCTTCTTCTTCTTCTTCTTCTTCTTCTTCTTCTTCTTCTTCTTCTTCTTCTTCTCAACTGTGTCCCCCCCCCCCAATAATATTTGGTACAACCTGATACCAATAAGTTCACCTAACACATTATTTAAAATAAACAGATTTTATTTTTGTAAATAGAAAACGCGCGCGCGCACACACACACACACCATTAGCAATGATTTTGGCCACCCACCCTGCAAACCAGGGCCAAATTCAGGGTACTTTGGCCCCCAGATATCTGGAAGACAGTCTCCATCCATATCAACCTTTTGGGTTCTAATATAGCTCCATCACCCTCAAGAGTGTGGGCAGAGGGTGGGGGGTGGGGGTGGCAGCCTGGGGAAAGGACTTCCTCTGTGGCAGCCTGTAAACTGGAACTCCCTCCCCAAGGAGGTGTGCCAAACATATTCATTGTATAGCTTACACCTGGGCTCCTCTTTAACCCTGGCATTTGACAGTTGAGGTGATTTGTTTAGTGGGACTCTTTTCTGTTCCATTTAGAATGGTTTTCTCTCTTTTAATTGTAATGGTTACAACACACACACACACACAAACACACACGTCAATACGTATGTATATGTATAGTTGTATATTTGTATATTCTACTGTTTTATGCCACACTGGGGCCTTATGGTGAAGAAATCAATCAATCAATCAATCAATCAATCAATCAATGTATTTCGGGAACCATTCAGTGTGCAATGCTCAATGCCATCCAGTGTGCTTTCTGCCTGTATATGGGATTGAACACAAATTTGCTCACACTGTCCCACAACACTTACTACTTTGCAATTAATTTAATATTTGTATAGAATTTGCTGTATTCCAGTGTTCTGCCTCATTACATCAAGGGTGAGGATTTGCAGAAAATAAAAGAAGCAAGACCTTAAAATGTATTTGATACTAATGTATACATATGGCATAACATCCGTCTAAATAAAGATAAACTGCATTTATTTATAGTGGTACCTCGGGTTAAGAACTTAATTCGTATTGGAGGTCCGTTCTTGTGGGATGTGAAACACGGGAGCAGTCAAGTGTAACATGAGATGGGTGTGGCTTCACCTGTGCAGGTAATACAAAACCACAGGCTAGAAACCATTTTCTCTCTCTTTTTGACTCTCTTTCAACGGAGCAACATGTGCTTAGGCAAGCTGCTCTCTTGGCCTCCAGCCAAGAGACTAGACGGAGCTATCGCCCTTATGGAATAGTCTCTTAATGTATATTATATTTTCTAAGCTAAAAGTCTGCCTTCTGGGATCCAGTTGTGAACAGATGATACTTGTAAGTAAACTCTTTATACTTTTATAAAAGACTGTGTCGTGTCTTATTTTAGGAGGGATTAAAGGGGGAAATACCAGGACAATATTATTATAGAGACTCTAGCGAGTCTGGGCAAGCTATCCGCTGTGTGTGTTTAAAAGGGGAATGAAAACTCTGCTAAGTTGTTAACACAAGTTGGAATAGGATATAATAAACAATATATCCTCTCCTGCATCCCTAAACATTCCCACAGTTCTTAACCTGAAACTGTTCTTAACCTAGAATCATAGAGTTGGAAGAGACCCCAAGGGCCATCCAGTCCAACCACCTGCCAAGCAGGAAACACCATCAAAGCATTCCTGACAGATGGCTGTCAAGCCTCCGCTTAAAGACCTCCAAAGAAGGAGACTCCACCACACTCCTTGACAGCAAATTCCACTGTCGAACAGCTCTTACTGTCAGGAAGTTCTTCCTAATGTTTAGGTGGAATCTTCTTTCTTGTAGTTTGAATCCATTGCCCCGTGTCCGCTTCTCTGGAGCAGCAGAAAACAACCTTTCTCCCTCCTCTATATGACATCCTTTGATATATTTGAACATGGCTATCATATCACCCCTTAACCTCCAGACTAAACATACCCAGCTCCCTAAGCCGTTCCTCATAAGGCATCGTTTCCAGGCCTTTGACCATTTTGGTTGCCCTCCTCTGGACACGTTCCAGCTTGTCAGTATCCTTCTTGAACTGTGGTGCCCAGAACTGGACACAGTATTCCAGGTGAGGTCTGACCAGAGCGGAATACAGTGGTACTATTACTTCCCTTGATCTAGATGCTATACTCCTATTGATGCAGCCCAGAATTGCATTGGCTTTAGCTGCTGCCGCGCCGCCAAAGCATGATTTCTGTTCTCATCCTGAAGCAAAGTTCTTAACCTGATGTGCTATTTCTGGGTTAGTGGAGTCTGTAACCTGAAGCGTCTGTAACCTGAAGTACCACTGCATTTGAATTTGTAAGAGTTGCTCCTAATTGCAATGCTGGTATTCTCCTCAAGATGGCACTGTGTTACACATTACCTGTTCAGAATTCTCCCTTTTTTCTGAGCGGCCAAATCAATTAGGATTTATTTTCTTTTTCTTTTTAGGTGGAGATTGGCAAACCACGTCACATTTTTTCATTTCAAGTTTCTGTTTGATATTTGGTTCTGGGAGTGGATGGGCAGAAAACGATGGGATAGCTTACTTCAGTGTGGCTTAACTGTTTTTCACCAGCATGTGGGACTTCTGTGGCCTTGGTCTCTTTTAGCGAATCACACTTTAAAAAGGCAGATTTATTATTATCTGCTTGTGTCATGTATTAAAAGCATGCTTCCTATCTATCACAATCCCCACTCCAAAAACTCCCACCACTTTGAGAAGCGTATGGGGACACCCACCTGTCCCATCACCTGACATCATATGATTCCAGCTGATTGTAAATTGAATCCTCAATCCAGAGTAAGATTTTTTTTTTACTTTGCAAGCCTCAGCTGGAATTTGTGTGATGTCAGGTGATGGACAGGTGGGTGCTGCTTGGCCAAAATGGACTTATTGGCCAAATGGGTGACTCTGAGGATAATAATGGATACTGATTTTACACATTTTTTGAAGGTTGGTCTGAATGATAATTGAAATCACAATCCTGGAATATTTTATAAGTGGCATGTCTTTCTTTCTTTCTTTCTTTCTTTCTTTCTTTCTTTCTTTCTTTCTTTCTTTCTTTCTTTCTTTCTGATTTGTATCTGCCTTTCCACTGCAAAAATTGAATGCCCAAAGTAGCCAATAAAATATAGGAACTAGTGCTCATCTGAAAGTTCTTTTGATAGATCTTTCAGCTCCTAAGTGGTGGGAGGCTCAATAAAGGGTGAAATGGAGATCTGTTAAAATCACTTCCCTTTTGTGGTGGCAGCAGTCACCTTTCTTTTCTGGCTTCCGGGCATCGTTCTCTCCATCCCAGATAGTGTACCTGGAATTACATTACATTGTGAGAGAGTATAATTCTGGGAGCACTCTGGAGAAAAGAAAACATCTCCCAGAAGACTTTGGCCACCAGAAAGAACGGCACTGTTACTGCTGTCCCAATGGGGGGAAAGAAGGGAAATAAATTAAAAGGAAGAAAATATATATAAGAAACCCCTACCACCACCAAAGGCAAAGGGGCCCAAAACTTTAGCAGAATTTCGCACACACACACCCATTTTGTCACCTACAAACAAGGCAATGAATTTGAGGAGGGAATAAAACAACACAAAACCAGCAAGAAAAATAAAATGATCTCTAAAATAATTTACAATATCCATTAACAGCAATAAACATTAAGAAACATGTAAACAGCAGGAGCATTTTTTTTAAAAAAAAATTGTAACTGAAGCAGCAAAAAAGCAAAGATTTCAAATGACAATGGAATCCCAGCAGAGTTGGCGATCACTTAGTCTTCTAGGTAAGAACATTCCACCCTCTGGGTGCTGCTACAGAAATTTGTCTATATTGTTATATAGGCCAACAGAAAGTCATGTTCTAACTTAGCTAAAATAGAAAGGTGGCTTAATAAGAATGTGATTTCCAAAGTTTATTGACAAACATAAATTATCTTTCTAGAATGGTGCCTCATTTTAGCCACCTATTATTGTTCAGAAGCCATTGTGTGCTAAGCGGTTTTACTCACTTAATCTTTCACTCTGTTGGTTTTTTAGAGATCCCTGTGTCAGAATGCAATTTTGTTATACTTCTGATCTGTGCAGAACTTTACTTTACATATTGTATCTTAGAAAGATAAGTAATGTTACAAGGGTGGTCATGTTTCCGTTTGGAATTAAGATGTGGTGGAGACTGTCGTGTCTTTAAGAAACAGGGTTTATTAACACATATTAACAACCTGCGTGCAGATGGAGGGAGTGCAGTACTTACAGCATTCACGTCTCAAGAGGGGCTTGTCCTTCACAGCAGCCCAGCATTGCATTCAAAGGTTTTCTAAGCTCCATCTCTGTGCCTTTGCCCTAGCTTGTCTCCAGCCAGCACTCACGGTGCCTGTCCTTCAGTCCCCTGCAGGAGTTCTCCCCACTTCCTGCTTCTCCTTCCCAGGAAACTCCTTCCAAGAAGCAACTCCTCCTCTTCTGTCTGCTCACCCCCTCCCTTCTCCCTGCTATTCCAAGCCTAGTTTTAAAAGGTGACAATTTTCCTGTAGTAACCTCAGTTGGCACAGGCACAAAGATTTCCCTGTGGTGGGCCATCAACACCTTTTGCCATGCTTAATGGCTTCTATCCCAGCCGAGACCCTGGCCTGGAAAGGGAGCTTAGCCTGTTATTTTCCACTGACATGGCATCATCCCTTCAATACTCCAAAAATCAGCTAAATCCTTTTTTTTCTAACATTCACGAACTCTAGCATCAGGTAGGTAGCCGTGCTGGTCTGACGCAGTCAAAATAAAAAATAGTCCAGTAGCACCTTAGAGACCAACTAAGTTTGTTCTAGGTATGAGCTTTCATGTGCATGCACACTTCTTCGGATACAAACTCTAGCAGTCATGGGTGCCCTTGCGCCCCAAACCCTGTTATCCCAGATCTGTAACAATAATAATTTGTTTGCATTTTGTGCTCCCCATGAATGAAGTTTTAGGTCTGGCTAGATAATGGACCCTGGCTTTTGAGGCCTAATGAGAAGAGAGGAGTGCTTCTGTCTTTGTCATGCGGCTGATGTCATTGGACCATGCCTTTGTCTTTTATTTGGCTTGCCTTTTGACCTATTTTTCAGACAACAAAGGCACTCCCACCAATTGAATCCATGCTGTGCTCTTGAAGCTACTGATCAGAGGCTGGCTGTGTCTGTGCAGGTTTTTCTGGGTGCTGGACACAGAGCCCCTCATAACTTCACTAAGCCCCCTGTTAACTTCAGAAGAGTTTTCTCCACCTGCCTCCTCCTTTTCTAAGATAGCTTCTATCCACCTTGCTTTCCCTCATTCATCCTGTCCTCCTCTCTCAGATCCATTACCTTACTTGCTTCTGTCTGCCTGCCTCGTCATCTGCCTGCTTAGGAACTTACTTTGTCCGATGTATCCTTCCCCCATTTAGCAGGGACAGAGGTCCTTCCCGCTGCTTCCATACCTGCTTTGCCTCATAAACACTTCCTATTTCAGGTTCTGCAATTACGAGTCTTTGTTCTAATGTCATTTTAGGTTACATTGTTCCCCCAATTACGATGCATTTGATCTTAGATTAAACAATGGGCCTGTTGTTTGCTAGGTAATCTTTTGAATCAGCAGTGAGGCTCAGCGTCTCCATACCAAACTACACATTACGCGTAGTTAGAATGTGTCGTTTCTCTCTGATGCTTTCTTTCTTAACCAATTGCAAAAGAACTGCTTAACGCTCCACTTTCTAGCCACTTTCTGCTTAAAAATCGGCTGCTGTTATTCTGCAGCGGAAACAATATTTGTTTCCCAAAGGGGGAATCGCTTGGCATGCGAATAATGTATATATGACAGCTTATTTTTGTCTTCTAATTCTAATTCATATAAATGATTTTTATTGTTATTGAAACATCTTAATTAACTTAATTAACAGCTTATGAAACATCTTAATTAACTTTCTCCGAGATGGCCACTGGGAAACCACCCTGAAGGAATAAATTTGGGGGGGGGGCAGGGTGCTTAGCCCCTTATCCAGGAGTTGTCCTCACCCAACAGAAACACGGCATAACATTTATCAATATTTAGCCTTGGTCTGCAATGTCCAATTATGGAGCTCCTGTAACAATTGTGTTAGGGGAAGATTATCTGTTTCCATGTTCCCAGTAAGGATCCCCTCCTCTAAAACGGGATAACCCAGTATGTTTTCCTGTATCTTCGCCATACACACAAATGCAGTAATATTATAACCTGGGAAGAAGTTCCACTGAATAAAATAGAGTTACTTTTAAATATACATGCATAAAATTAGGCTACACATCACTCTTTTTAGCCTCTGAGACAAAACATATTAGGTGAAAATAAATCCCATTGGTTTCGATATAATTTATTTCCAAGAGCTAAGCCTCTTTTGGAAAGGAGTAGCCTAGTATTTATACCGTCCCCAATGCCATCCTATACTGTACATATATGTACTGGGAGGTCAGTGCAGGAGAATCAGAGCGAGTTCTTACATCTAGTAGTTGAATTAGTAAATGTGCTGATATGTTTGTTTCTCTGTATGCCAGCATCCCCTATGGTTTTGGAATATTTTAAACAAACAAACAAAAACTTTTTTAAAAAAATCCCCTCTCTCTCCCCTTTCCTCCCTCCCCGCCCCTCTCAAGATGCACACCATATCACACATTAAAAATCGAAATATCCCGTAAACTAAACCCACCTTAACATTACACGAAATCTAGGCGTACAAACTACTTAAAGCAAATATTCGTGGGGTTGATAAACAGGGGTGATATTCTGATTTTGATTTCATGCCACCTGTTTTAGCTGCGCTGCACACCAGGCTGACAAAACAATCTTCATAAATGCGCGCGTATATTGGTGATCTTGTACAGCCGATTGCTGTTATTATTGGCAACGTGCTCACGTTAATGTTCACACGCGGGTTGATAACAGCTCGCCACAATGTTATCTCCCACGGTGGAGTGAGCTAGCTGCTGTTTAACGTTTCTGCGTCTTTCCTGCAGCGTGGGAAGCGCCTTTACAGGCCAGAGGGCCACACTCTGCCCCTCTCGGCTCGTCTTCACACGCTGCTACTAAAGTAATGGGGGACTCAAACCCGGTTCCTCCACTGCAGCGCGGCCGCTCCTTTCACTTTCCTAGAATGTGGCACGAGGCGCGCGTTGGAAACCAAGAAGCAGAACTGACGCTGCAAGCAATTTGCCAAGCGGCGCAGAGCCCGAGCTCGTGCCTGCCCAGGTGAAAGCCCCACTCAGTGCCTACTCGCTCCTCAGGAGCCTGCATCTACAGAACACTGCCCATTTGGTTGTAGTCGCTTTGGGTTGTCCTAGGCAAGAAAAAGCAACTAGCAAAATTAATAAATAACAATAATTTCCATTGCAACTACCGGTACGCGAGAAGAAGAAGAAGAGTTTGGATTTTATATCCCGCTTTTCACTACCCGAAGGAGTCTCAAAGTGGCTAACATTCTCCTTTCTCTTCCTCCCCCACAATAAACACTCTGTGAGGTGAGTGGGGCTGAGAGACTTCAGGGAAGTGTGACTATCCCAAGGTCACCCAGCAGCTGCATGTGGAGGAGTGGAGACACGAACCCGGTTCCCCAGATTACCAGTCTACTGCTCCTAGTCCTAACCACTACACCACACTGGTTTGCAATGCCCCGAGTCTGCGCCAGGCCAAGCCGGAGGTGCGGAAGGGGTCGGCGCGCGGAAAGACGTGATGGGGGAACCTTGGGGAGAAAGTCGGCAGGGCACCTTGATGGAGCCCCTCCGCTCCTTCGAGGCACCTTGCCACGGAGGAAACGGCCGGCTCCGGGCCAGCCTGGGATCCAGAGCCTCGAGGGCTGTTGCAGCCCTGGCCCGACGGCGCGCTCCGTGCTTAGGCTCTGCTGCAGCTCAGTAGTGCCAGCCGGCCTGGAGAGGCAAACAGGACGCCTCTCGGACAGTAGCCGCTCTTCACCCGCGAGAGCTCCCTGCGCAAGGAGCCCCGAGCCAGCCAAGGCCGCCGAAGCGCTTGGAGGGCAGCGCGGGCGCCAAGTTTAGGTACATGGGTCCAAGGCGGCCCCAGGGGTCGGAGAGCCGTGCGGGTCTAGTCTGTGGCTGTCTCCCTGGTCGCGCAGGAGACTCGGCAGCCGGTAGCTTAGCGGCTCTTGCCCCTGCCGGGAAACGCGCCTCCGCAACGCCCCCAAGCGGCCGGGTGCTCCTCGGGCCGCCTCGACCTCTCTCCATCTAGTCGCTGGGAAGTGCCTCGCTTCCAGAAGACGGACGCGGCCCGGAAGCCTGTGGCGCTAGAGACCTGGGCGCAGGGCCGCACGATGGGCTTTCATTCCTGTCTGCAGATCTCTCCGCCCTCCCCACGCGCGAAAGATGCGCCCTGCGGGGAGAGGCGGCAGAAGGCCAGGTGATGCGAGTGCCTTGGGCGGCACGATTCATGGGGCAGGAGATGCCCATGTCGATCTTTCTTCCCCCTTGTTCCTGATGTCCATCTTCCCTCAGCGGGGGAGGGAGGTGGCATTGCCTCGGGTGTCCACATGTCTTGGGCCGTCCTGGCCACACATCCGCGTTCCAAGGGCTGCCAGCGCCTCTTGGCAGAAAGCTACCTAAGGAAGCTTGCTGGAGCTCCGCAGACTCTTGCTGCAGCAGACCGCGGTGTCTCCCCTGGTCACGGGTAGTGTGTGTGTGTGTGTGTGTGTGTGTGTGTGTGTGTGTGTGTGTGTGTTTGAGAGAGAGAGAGAGAGAGAGAGAGAGAGAGAGAGAGAGAGAGAGAAGGTCCAAATAAGGAATGCAAAGGGGGAGCTTTGCCAGCAGCGCGCACACTGCCGTTCTGGTCATCAGCATCCTTCCGTGGCAGAGGTCGTGATTGGCTGATCTGTCTGTCCTCTCCCTCCAGGCTGACCAATGGGAGTGCCGGATTCCGGCCTCCTTCCTTTCTCCCGGAGTTGCGGCCAGTGAGTCTCGCTTTCTGCGTTTTGATTTGCTCCCCAATTGACCTAAATAACGAGGCTGGCGAGGGCGAGGCGCCGAGCCCGGGGCTGCGCGCTCGCTCTCCGGCCGGCTCTTCCCGGGCGCTCCCCTCGCTAAGCCGCTTGCAGGAATCCCGGCCGGCCGCCCGCCCGGCGCGTCCCACCCGGGAAGCTCTGCTTGCTGGCCGAGCGCGGGACTGTGGCTGGTTTTCGCGCAGCCCCTGGCGCCTCGGATGGGGGCTTCCCTTCGCGCTGCCCGGGCTGGAAATGAGACGATTCCGCTCGCGGATGAGGACTCCGTCGAAGGCGCCTCGCCTGGCCCGGTGAGCTGAGCGGGCGGCGCCCTCGCCTTGGCAGCAGCCCGGAGCCCGGCCGCCGCGCTGGCTCTCGCCTCCCTTCGGCGATGCCCGACGAAGCCGCGGAAAGCGCGCCTCCCGCCTCGGCGCCCGCGCGCGTCTCCTCCTTTTTCATCGCGAATCTGCTGGCCGCCAAAGCCCAGGACGAGCAGCGGCCGGACGGCGCCGACGAGGAGCGCCAAGCGCGGCGGGCGCGCGGCGGCGGCTTCGCAGGCAGCCATTGTTCGCTCGCCTGCTGCCCGTGCCAGGCTTCCCGCTTCGGGCTCGGGCTGCGCGGCTACCCGCTCCGGGAGAGCACCGTGGACTGGTACAGAAGAGCGCACGTGGCTTTCATAGGCTGCGCCAGTCCGGAAAGTAAGTGCCCGCCGCTGTCCGGGATCGCCGCCCGCAGCTCCCCTTCGCGGCCCCGGGCGCCCGGCCGCTCCCCAGGCCGCCGCAGGGGCCTCATCTAACCCAGGCTCAGCGGACGGAGATCACGCGGACCCCTGTTCCCGGGAGTGGGTGTCTCGTCAGATTGCACGAGAGCATTTCGGAGAGGCGGGGAGGGGGCAGGGGTCGTGGAGCTCCCCACCAAAGGAAGGCCAGCCGGTTTCAAGGCTAGTGAAGGCGGCTCTTGGAAGCGTATTGAGGCCCAAGCAAACCCCTTTGTGATTCCCTAGAGTTTCTGCTGGCGTTGGACGAAACACCCCCCCCCCTTTAAAAATAAAAATAAACATTTAAAAAGAAAACCCTTTCCTGCCATGTGCTCTGCTGTTCTGAGAGGGTCGCCGGCCGACCTCCTTTCGCTGGCCCCGCGAAGTGCAACTCCTTCCTGCCTCCTCTTCTGTCCTGGTCTCCCCTTCGTCCCCAGGCCCTGGCAGTGTCGGTGCCAGTGCCAGTCCTATCCTTGGGGTGCCACACGAATTTGCTTAAGACATTATTAAGGCCTCTTGAGAGAGAGAAATGATATTTCTCGCAAAAGATTCGTTTTTACAACCAGGTCTTACTTTTGGAGACATAAAACGACATTTCTTTTCTGAAAACGGGAAATGTTTTTACAACCTATAGCTCGCATATAAATAGCATATATAGCCTACATCCAGTCGTAATGATCCTCCTTTTCCCTCAGTCCCCAGGGCAGCTCGCCCTTCGGCCTAGTCTAAAACGAGGGCACCGGCCTGCCGCACCGGAGCGCTTTTCTCGGAAGCAAGTTTTAGAAACAAGAGAAGCGGCTTCCGAGGAAAGCGCTTCGGATTAGCTTTGTCGCCGTCAACACTATTAGCGAGAAGAAACTCGGCTAAATCCAGATGTTTAGCTTTAACTGAGCTGGGTGCTGGGTGCTTTGTCCCTAAAACAAACACAAACAAAGGCTTTGGTTAACTTCAGGACGAGCGATCTAGGATTGCAAAAAGTACTTTGCGCGAGAGGAGACTAGGATTTGGGGTGTGCCACAAGCAGCGACGGTATTTGGGGACTTATTTGGCTTGTTGCAGTCTATTTTCTAAAAACACACAGAGCTCGACTCGTTGTAGTAGGCCTGTCTATGTTGCGCCTTGTGGCGTGCAGCCCCATTCCCTGCACTTTAAACTGCTTCGGGGAGTCTCGTGATCTTCAGATATTGGCCTTGAATCTTGAACGCTTCTCTGAAGGCGGGCTGGGGTCTGCCCAAAGAGGCTGGCTGTCTCAGCACTCTTTTCCTTAGAGTTAACACAAATTTCTCCCGGGCTAATGTAACATGGTAAAGAGGAAAACAAGAATAACGAGGGGAGAGAAACTGCCTCGGCAGTAAGACCGATCGTTTTGTAGAGTTGCATACCCGTGCATGTCCAGATAACTACAGGGTCATTAGGGTTCTGCTGCGAGGTGAATTAATTCGAGGTGAATTAATCGGCAGCACCGTTAGCACTTGGAGGGGGATGGCCGAAGGTCAGAGCTCACTCAGGATGCTTTCGTTGCAGTCCCTGACCCGTCCCTGCTTCGCTCACCCTCTCCTCCTTTTTCAGCCAGCGACAGAGACTCTCCGGAGATCTCCGAGGAGGCATCTCCCGGGAAGGAAGCAGCAGCAGCAGTAGGAGGCGGCAGCGGCTGCTGCGAGAAAGTGGCCGCGGAGCTGAGCCCCGGCGCGAAAAGCGAGGACTTGGCGTGCAGCGGCGGCGCACGGGAAGGCGGTAGCGGCAGCCAGGGCAGCAGCCTGGACGAGGAGCGCGCGGAGGAGTCGGAGGGCGGTGAGGCGCGCGGCGGTGGCGGGCGCAAGAAGAAGACGCGCACCGTCTTTAGCCGGAGCCAGGTCTTCCAGCTGGAGTCGACCTTCGACGTGAAGCGCTACCTGAGCAGCTCGGAGCGGGCCGGCCTGGCCGCCTCGCTGCACCTCACCGAGACGCAGGTGAAGATCTGGTTCCAGAACCGCCGCAACAAGTGGAAGAGGCAGCTGGCGGCAGACCTGGAAGCCGCCAACCTCCCGCATACGGCGGCGCAAAGGATAGTCCGCGTGCCCATTTTGTACCATGAGAACTCGCTGGCGGGCGGTGCGCTGGGCTGCTTCCCTCTGCCGCCTCCCGCGCACGCCTCTCCGCCGCTGGTCGCCGTCTCCGGCAGCGTCGCCTACCCGCTAGCGACCTTCCCTGCGGCCTCGGCGCCCTTCCTCCGCTCGCAAGTGACTGGCCTCGTTTGATCCTCTCCCGCCTGGACACCGCTTTCCTTTCTGGGTCAAACTACTTGATTGGATGCTTTTGATTGTTTTAAAGGTGCAATAAACTTATATATTTTCCCCGGGCGTAATATTTTTCAAAAAGCAAAGCAAAAAGTCTCTACTTGACCTCTGTTCCTCCTCGGACTTCTCCTGAGCAAAAGCCTGCCAGGTTTGCGTCCAGGAATTCTGGAGAAAACGCCAGCCATATTTTGCGGGCTCAAGTCCTAGAGAGACACTTCTCCTTATAGCCCGAAGATCTGCGGATGGGCTTCTCGCGTTTCTTAATGGCGGCAATGTTGTGTAAGAAAAGAATGTAAAGATGTTTACTTTTCCAGCCACAATGCCAGGGACAACGGCCTCCTTCCCTTGTCCGCCCCCGCAGCATTCCTCGGATCAAAAGTATAGTTGAAACACGTGAATCTGTCGCATAGTTTATTGCCTTTTCATAGGATGAGGAAGATTGAGGGAAACTGAAGTATTGGCACTCAACAAGATAGTTTTATCACCCTCCCTCTGAAAGCTTTTCATTCGGTATCTTGTTTAGGAAAGGCCTTGGGTGGCCTACCTTGAAATTGATTGTCAATGGGTGTTTTGTATCTTTTTAAAAAACGTGGAATTAATTGGATGCTAAAGAGATTTGCTTTCCAATTTGCAAATAATTATTGAATTTTGGGCCGGTTTTCATGAGGGGGGAAAAATAACTGCAATCTTCTCTTGCTGTAACATTTTAGATATAAAATCCATATTCGGATTTATTTTCTGTGCCTCACACCCCAGAAATCAACATATATGAAGTATGCGCTATAATTATTCAATTGGTTTTAATTTATGGTGTAAAATGTTTTAAAATCCTCCTTAATAGTTTTCATTCTTAAACCATTTCCCCAAGCGCCCCATTATAATAGTTTATACTTCCCTTGACGTCATGTTATGGCCTAATTCTGTTTCAGCGGTTGAAAATGATCAATTTGCCAAAGCCTTTGATTTCCTTCAGTCATGTTCGAATATGTTTCCTGTGGAAAGCTGGAATGCGCATTCATGTGTCCTGTTCACAACATATTAGAGTGGAAACTTCAGTTGATAACTTGTCTTTAGCGACTGTAATGCGGTATTATATGAAGTATTATGCATGCGTAAACTATCTTTCTTTAACCAACCCTTTTCTCTGCCTAAATATTTATGGAAGCAAGTCCAAGCCACAAAATTAATCCCAGTTTCTTCAGTTTGCTGTAGCAAATCTGATTTGGGGGTGGGGGGAAGAGATAGAAGGAGAAAAGAAGAAGCGATTTCGCCAGATAAATTACTCTGGGATGTACATCAAGCTGTAAACGTTTGTATTATCGTAGTACACTCAACTATAATTTAGCCTCTTAGCGTGGAGCTATTCCCGGCATAGAGATCGTGGAATATTGAGGGGTCGGGTGCCCTCTTTTTAAAAACAAACAAACTAACTAATTTTTAGTGTTATTTGGAACAAGCTAACCATTTATGATTAGACGCCAACGTTGAAATAGCCGGTGACTAGGGAATATCAATGACGCCTGTAAAGCTTGAAGGATATATTTTGTAAACATAAAGCTTTTCCAATTTTTAAAGCCTACTTGCAATTATGAATTAATGACCCTAGGATCAAAATTGGCAGCTAAACATGAAAAAATAGAGGGGGAAACGATTTTTGTTGGTAGTCCAAATAGTATTTTGAGAAGCGTATTTAGATACGGAAGTAACTGTTCGCTATTTAAACCAGTTTTTATCTGCAGTCTTTATATTAAAATGCCCACTCATTTTTAAGCAACTACCGGTAAATCTTAAAGCAGTGTGTCTGTCGCGGAACAAGCTGCCTTCGCAGTGCAGAGGGGCTTTGAAATCCTTGTCTGCTGGGGCAAAGCGCAGATTAGTCAACATGTTAAAGATCACATGCTCCTAAGTGTTATTATTTATACAACAGGCAGAATATATTGCGTGTCTGTCTTGTCCCAAGCTATTAGGATGTGATTCTGCCGTTGTGCGTCGGAGGGTCTTTCATGCCTTCAGCGCTGTGATTAAAACACCAACAGGATCCAGGATGGCTCATTATCCATCAGATAATTTAAACTGAATATGTTTAAGGTTGCAGGTTTAGGCATACTTGGGAGTAAATCCCACTGAACTATGTAGGATTTACTTTCCAACAAATTCAATTCGAGTTTTTTGTTCCAGTGAGACCCCAGCCTCCCCCCCCTGCCCTTGATCCACGTGTTTACAGGCACCCAAGAAAACACCAAAAGTAGTTGCTTCCCCAAAAAATCTTTAAGTGTAAAAAGGACACTTCGCTGCACGCATATCAACCCGGGAGGACCCCTCCCCTTATCTTGATGCACGTGACCTCTTTCCTCCCTCTTTCTGCTCCTCCCTAGAAAACGCGATTGCTCGGGGGTTATCCTCCAAAACGTTTTTTAAGGCAACAAACTGGCAGCTAAAAATGTCTTCTTGCTGCTGCTGCTTCTCTCTCTCTCTCTCTCTTTTTAAAAGGCATTCTGAATATTTCAATAAACAATTGTTCATGTATGCTAATCTTGCAATCTGTCATCGTGGCTTCTCCTTTTTAAACGTTTCTCAGTAGGAGTTCAAACCAGCTCTCTTAAAGGCGCAGTGCTAAGTGTCTTTACTCGGAAAAGCTCCCATTCCGTTCGGTCGGGCTGACTCACAAATTCGTGAGCACGGGCTCGAACACTTGATTTGGGAACGAGTTTGTTCCTGGGTAAATATCCTTGGGAACTGGGGGGGGGGGGAGAGGCTGCCATTCTCTGCACCGCTTCTCAGGCCTGAAAGTTTGATTTTGCGTCGTGAATTTCACTGCCATTTCGATTTCCAAGAACAATCGGTTTATATGCGTTAAGCTGCTTCCTCGAAAGTGAGGAAAGAGGTGGAAATAACATGCCTCCCCCGTTTGTTTTTGTTTTTTGTTTTATTAAAACCTAGTGCACGAGTCACACAATTAAATTGCAAAATTCCGTGCACTGAAGTGTGCATGCACATGAAAGCCCATACCAAGAACAAACTTAGTTGGTCTCTAAGGTGCTACTGGAAGGAATTTTTTAATTTTTAATTTTGTTTTGGAATAATAAAGACATCCGAAGGCTTTATAAACTATACTGTATAAGATACAGCAAAGTAATACAAAATTACTTTTAGTATAACTTACGGAGAAAAAACAAAAGCATCTCAAGGAAAACTTTAAGTTGCATATGTACAACTTTATGCTTGGATACAAGTGTCGCATATGTAAGAGGGAAGACTTACTTAGAGGTCACTTTTAATCCTAAAGGCAGACACAAATCTATATGTGTTTAAACGGATGAAAGTCGGATTTGAATCCAGTGCTTCCCTCTCAAATACGTGTACATAGAATTGCATCTGGGTAAGTGACAAATCGTTTAGGTAAAGTGCTTTGAATACTAAACAAGAGAAGAAGAGTTGCATAGATATAAAACTATTAATTGCTATTGCGTAAATACAACGGATTTCAATGGATAGTATTAAGCAAAGACAAAACGCTCGACAGTTGTAAGTCTCTGTGATCTTGACAGGACTTACTTCTAAGAAGGCCTGCACAGGATTGCACAGCCAAGTATAGCCACCTCTTAGAGGGACACCCAAATCCCGCGCGTTGGGGCGTCCTTAAAGTGAATCGCTGCTGCAACAATCCGCACCGAGGCCCAGGAGCTCCCGGAGTTCCTCCCACTTGCGTGTAAATCTCTGCTTTGGTTTCGGGCCCAAACTACCAGGGAACCCATAGACACAAATGCGGAGCCATTAAATGAGTGCGCCTCCTCAGCAGGATCCTTATCCCCTTATCCCACTGATCCGCTTGCCTTGTCACCTCTGGCAAGGGATGAGGCCACCTCGCCCGCCTGAGCTCTTGGCTGTGCAGCCTTCGCTTGGTTCGCTGTGCCTCAATGGGTCGCTGCAGCGCTCAGCTGCGGAGGGCAAGGAAGGGACTGGAGTCTGGACTGTCCCTCTTCTACGAATATGGACCAGGAGGCACCGGCGACGGTCCCTATGGGAAGGTAAATTCTTGGACAAAAAAAAAAAAAGGTGCATGAATCCTGACCGTGGAAGGGACAGACCGTCGGCTGCATTTGAAAGGTGGGCGCATTGCTATTTACAGGAGGACACTTAGAGACCAGCGCCGTTGCTTCCAGAGCTGGACTCACCTGAACCCAACAAATTGTCACGAAGGCAAGTTAAGATTACAGTGGTACCTCGGGTTAAGAACTTAATTCGTTCTGGAAGTCCGTTCTTAACCTGAAACTGTCCTTAACCCGAGGTACTATTTCTGTAGTGGAGTCTGTAACCTGAAGCGTCTGTAACCAGAGCGGTACCACTGTAATTAGGATAAAGATGTGGGGTGGCGTTGCGTCTCCCTAACTCTCACCTCCTACAAAGTTCGGTTAGAAAAAGAAACAAGCAGTTCAAGCCTTTGCCTGCGTCCTATGAGGCAGAGCCCACTGAAGGGATTTGCAGATGTTTAAGATTGTCGCCTAATTTAGCCATAAACACCGGAACAACTCACCTCCCAACCTTAGAAGGACATTTTGTGTGTGGAAAAAAAATCATCAAGAGTGTTCACTCCCTCCTTGATTACTCCTCTGAGTAATGTTTCCTCTCCTGAGTGAAGGATACTTCTAGTTCTCACTGAAGGGACACGGAGGTCCAGCTCCGAGGGCCTTCTGGCTGTTCCCTCACTGCGAGAAGTGAAGTTACAGGGAACCAGGCAGACAGGGCCTTCTCGGCAGTGGCTCCCTCCCTGTGGAATGCCCTCTGTGAGGAACCCTTCCTTTCACTCTAAGAGCCCTCACACTTTAAAACGTTTCCCCAGACCGTGTCCCTCCCTAGGTTTCACCGACGACTAAAATGAATCCTAAAGTGATATTATGAGAGATGTCTCTGGGGTACCTCAGTGCTCCACGTCCGAACAAACTCTTGCCACCTTGGGACCTCCCGCCCTGGGTTCCCAAACTACTGCAGCTTGCCTTTCCTTCTGGCAACTGCATGGCACCTTTGGCTTCACTGCCCAGTCCTCTGTATGCCAGGAAAATAAGCCACCCGTTCCCTCTTTGTACAGGAAACCCTTTGTGCTTTTCCCCTCAGCCACACCTCTAGAGGCACTGACGCACTGCCAGAGTCCACGAACGTTGAAACACAAAATAAGTTTATTGAGGTAACTTAAATAACATGGATGTTCAGGTTTGATGCGGTTACAAATTCTTCTTTTCAGGTACCTAAGCTTGGTTACAACATTAACAAGGATAAAAGCCTTTCCTTCCCTAACCTAAGCCTAACCTCCAACCCTCTCACCCTCCAGCCCTGACCAACCACCCAACTGCCATTCTCCCCCTTTTAAAAGGTCGAAAAGCCCCGCCCCTTGCGATTGAGCTGCCAGTCACCTAGAGTGGGTGTTAACTGTTAATGTGCTGGGCACCTGCCCATACTCAGGCTCAGGGTTGATCCGTTACACCAGGGGTGGCTAACTCCCAAGAGACTGCGATCTACTCACAGAGTTAAAAACTGGCAGTGATCTACACCCTTTTGGGGGGCTCAAAGTTGTTGAGCTTCTTTTAGGAAGAAGGAAGGCCCCTGTTTTTTTTGGGGGGGGGTTAGGGTCACAGTTGTTGAGTTTTTTCAGGGAAGAGGTAAAATGTTGAGGGTTTTTTTTAGGGGGGTCACAGTTGTTCAGCTTCTTTGGGGGGGACCCAATGATCTACCAGTGATCTACCGCAGACGTCCAGTGATCTACCGGTAGATCACGATCTACCTGTTGGACATGCCTGCGTTACACCCTCCCACCAGAAGTTTTTAATGCTTTTAATGCATATTGTGTTTTTGTATGTGTAGGAAGCCGCCTAGAGTGGCTGGGTGGAGTATAAATAACATCATATTATTATTATTATTATTATTATTATTATTATTATTATTATTATTATTATCATTATTATTCAGCTGCTCCGGTCCCAAACAACGTGCCTTCCAAGTGCCAAGAGGGAGGGGGGCAGGCAAAGTAGAGGGAAGGGGCGGGGCAATGCAGCTCGTGGCCCCATCCTGCTCAGGCTGCTCCAAAGGAAGTTCTCAATGGGGTGAAGTAAGCTCTCCTCCAGGAAGGGCCCGTCCATTGCAGGTAAATCTGTGCCGAGACCAGCTGCAGCTTGCTTGCAATCCAGTGACTAGTTGGCTCGGCTGGGCTCCCGCTTCGATGTGCATGGGGCCTCTGCCTAGCGAGACCCTCTTAACTAGACTTGCGCGAGAAGAAGTGCTATTGATTTCCACGTGGCGAGTCGGTCATTTGAAGCACATCCCGTTGAAATAAAGTGCAATACGGTTTTTATTTTATTTTATTGCGTTCATACCCCCACCTTTTTCTCTAGGGAGCTCGAGGTGGTGTGCATGGTTCTTCCCCTCCTAGTTCAAATCACCACAACAACCCTGTGAGGTAGGTGGGGCCCGGAGACAGTGACCGGTCTAGTGAACACCTTGGCTGAGTGGGAATTTGAAGCCTGGTCTCCCAGGTCCTAGTCCGACATTCTAACCACTAGGCAACACTCTGCTACGTCGTCTACCCGAGTCCCCCACGGAGAAGCACTGCATGTTTGTATCTCCCATTTGTAGCCCCCTTCCCAGTAAAGACCACTGCCCCCAAGTGGCTCACTCTCTCTCTCTCTCTCTCTCTCTCTCTCTCTCTCTCTCTCTCTCTCTTTCCCTAGGCCTAGAAGGTTAAAAACCAACCATCCAGCTGGCAAACAGCTTCTACTGCTGCAGCCAAGTGCCGAGAGAGGGGCGATTGCTCAAGCCTGCCTTTCCCTTTCTGCCCTTTGCCCCCAAAAGAGAGCATGCGCTGCTTCAGTATCATCATCATCATCATCATCATTATTATTATTATTTCATATTTATGCCACCCTGGACCCGGAGGTCTCAGGGCGGTTACAACATAAAACCACAATATAAAAACACAAAATGCATAATAAAAACAACAACCACCAAAAGCCCCGCCCCAATAGAAATGCTTCTTTTTCATCATCAATTTGGGGTCAAATGGCTTACAACGTATAGAATAAGCAGTTATAACAATTCGAATGGTTCCCCCAGCAGGCATTTCCAGCCTCCTCAGCTCAATAAGGGCTGCCATCTTCCACACCCTAAGTGGGAGGAAGTCCCGTGCACTTGGGAGGGGGGGGGGTTCCTTGGGGGCAAATATGGACTGTTCCGTTGCGATCCTCTGCACGCTTACTTTAGAAGCAGGCATGTCCAAAGTCCCTTCCGGGGTCTAATCCGGCCCGCCGGTAGGTTTAATCCGGCCCCCGTGGCAGTCTATTTCCTGGGGTAAAATTCTAAAAAAAAAAACCTCAAGAACTTCATTCCTAAAAAAAGAGCTCAACAAGTTTGGGGTAAAATAATAAAAAGGTAAACAACTTCAATCCTAAAGGTCAACAACTTTGGTTGGCGCTTTGGTCGGCCCTCGTGGCCCTTCACATCATCAAATCCGGCCCTCTTTGAAAAATGTTTGGACACCACTGGCGAGGAAGAGCAACTGAGCAAATTTGTTTCCGCTTGAACGTAGGCTACTGTATTGAGATTCCAGCTTTACGAGGTCCGTCGGTGACCGAGCAACGCAGCCCACAGCAACTGTCCGTGTCATCTTCGGGATTCGCATTTGAAATCCGGATAGGTCGTGAGCTGAGTCATATTGGACAAGTTATTGGTGAGAAGGCCAGTAGCCAGATCCAAAAACCAGTTCGGAGAGGGTGGACTTGTTGTCCCGAGACTGGTGTTCTGGAGCACGTGCTCGACACAGCAGTAGCGCAGAGTAGTGGATTTATTCTGCTTGGTGGGGGGCGGCGTATTGAGATTCCTGCGTTGCAAGGGGTTGGACTAGATGGTCCTCGAGGTCCCTTTCCAACTCAACAATTCGATGATTCTTTTCGTTGTTCTGCCATACTTCCTCCAGCGCTACTACCTTAGGCTGAGGGGCTACAGCATACACACACACTCACAACATTGTGGCACGAAAAGTCACGGGATTTCAGCTGGAAGTCTTATCAGAAATGAAGCCGAGCGATTACCTCGAAGGCTTTGCAAGGCCAAACAGTATTGAAGGTGGCATTTGTATGCCTGCGCCCACAGCGTCAGGATCACAAATATCACTGAATGCGCAACTAAAAGAAGTGTGGAGTCACGCAGAGGAGGCAGGGTTCCTTCCTTGAATGGAAGCTGATTTGGGGCTCTCTAGTGAATCACCCTCTCCTTTTTTCCTAAGGTCATGCTACCTTGAACACGCAGATCTGGTCTGATCACCCTCTACTTTTGAAGGTAGAGACTATTTGCTTTTGATATTTTTTGACTTTCTGTGCTGCTACTCGGACCAGGGCTGCAAACAGATGGTGGCGTTGGGAATAGAATGGGGGCAGGTTTGCACCCCCGATCCGAAACTCAGCAGTAACACACACACACACACACACACACACACCCCTCCACCCTTAAAGGCTGCCCTCCTGAACTCGGGCTACTCCATTGCCGTCCACTTCAATAAGATTTGAGCCTTCTTTCTCCGCGCAGCATTTCAGCCAGTTTACTCCGGCTTCCCTACTTGCAGGGAACTAACTGGGTTTCCTTCTTGCCCTTTTCAAATGAACGTGTTTGAATGGTGGGACGGAGAGGCATTTGGGTAGAAGCGACGCCGCTCTCGACCTGTTAAGCGCAGGAAGGTGCCATATACGTATATTTGGCCATGGTACGAAAATGCAAATATCAAACCAAACCCCTACATTGGAACTTCATAAAGCAAAGCTTTTCAGCCTGTTTCTTATTGGATGAATTTCTGCCATTTGTTTCTATTTATAATCGGCAGTGACTTTCAGAGACCTTATAGATTTCTGTTTTATTGTTTATGTTGATGAGAATTACATTATATATGCTCAGTTTCATGTCCTGTTTTTGACAATATATAAGTTGTGATTACACATACTGAATGTTTGCAATTTGGTCACGTGTTGCCTTGTTTTCGCTTCATATACTGTACGTATATTTGGTCAAGATGCCGCCGTTGTGGCCTCCCTCAGGCTTCAAGCCATTCCCCTCCAAGCAGGTTTTCACCAACAGCCCAAGGATTCCGCGGCCCCTGAACATGCACAGTTCTCCCTTCCCATTGGGCTGTTTTGATCGCCCTCCCTTTCAGTGTGCGCCTCCGAAAGCCGGGGCAGGTGCTGTTGGACATCGATTCCCATCAGCCCTAGCCAGCATGGCCAACGATAATGGATGATGGGAGTCGTAGTCCGACAAGATCTGGAGGGAAGTTGGCTACCCGTGCATTTTATTACCTCCGCCGGTGCCGTCTTTTCTCCATCAGCATCCACTCGGAGAAAGAATTGCGATTTGTCTCCGATAGGTAAGCGTTACTATCTGCTTTGACCTCAGGGCTCTCTTTACGCCACTAAAGGAGGCTGGTACTAACCGAATTACATGGAGTTTCTGCGGGTCTAGTCTTTAGCGGTGCGATGGTAGCGCTGCAAAAATTACCTGGCCATTTCTTTTTGGATAACAGGTGGGTAGCCGTGTTGGTCTGCCATAGTCGAAACAAAATAGAAAATTATTTCCAGTAGCACCTTAGAGACCAACTGAGTTTGTTCTTGGTATGAGCTTTCGTGTGCATGCACACGAAATCTGATGAAGTGTGCATGCACACGAAAGCTCATACCAAGAACAAACTCAGTTGGTCTCTAAGGTGCTACTGGAAATAATTTTCTATTTACGTTTGCTTTCTTTAAAAACAAGATATGTTGGGAGAGGGAGATCTTCTAGCTCCCTCCACCCAAGCTGGATTCATATCAAAAGCCAAACAGTTTCAGGTGCAGGAGGGTTTACAAGCCTCACTCATAAATGCAGAATAAGTCTGGGACGCCGAACACGAATTGTGTTCATTATTATTTTGTTTATTGCAGGTACATATCCCACCTTTTTCTCCAAAGAGCTCAAGGTGGGCCGGTACATGGTTCTCCCTTTCCTCATTTAATCCCCCACAACAACCCTGCGAGGTAGGTCAAGCTGAGAGGCAGCGACTGAGTGGGGCTCTGAACCACGATCTTACAGGTCCTAGTCCGGCACTTTAACCGCTACACCACGTGGGCTTAGGTTTCAGTTTATACAAGAACCAAACCCAAACCCAAATCTGTTTTCAAAACACTCTGTCCGCAATACTGTACACATAGGCGTTGCTGCAATCCCACTGGAGACAATGAGAAGAATCGGGTCGACAGTGAGCCATGAAGGCGGCTGACTCTCCGCATCTCCTTGCTAAGCAGACTGTGCGGAGCAAGGCAAGTTACACGCGCCTTAATCTCGATGCCTTGCTAGGGTCGCTCCTTTTTGCCCACTGGAAAACGGGCAGGTCGGTGGGTGTGTGCGCGCGCGCCTCTGGGTCGGTTTGTGAAGTCGCCCTGCGACTGTATTCTAAAGCTTCCCTTTTCAAAGAACCGCGTCAGCCTCCATCACAATTGATGCCCCAGGTTGGAAGACGCGCATCCATCCCACCCAGACTCAGTTATCTTTCACGGGATGTCAGCAACTCTAATATAAGCCGAGAAGAGCCTCGCGGCACCTGAAAGACTAAGGAATTTATTACGGCACGAACTTCTCTCGTTGTTGTTGCATTTGCTGCACGGAAATAGCTTGGCTGGGAACTGTTCTCCTCTAAGCCCTGATCCCTCGCCAGAGTCTGACCTGCTTTCAGCCTCTTCCCCTGTTTCACCGAGGATTTCCCCTGAAACTCTGGCAGGGCTTATCTGCAGCCGGAGCCCTAACTATTCAGTGGCTGATTCCAAGGAGCCTCCTCGTCGTAAGGCCGCCAGAGCTGAGAGCCCGTCGCCAGCGCAGGAATGCCGCTGCTCTTGGCGCCCTCCAGGCTGTATAGGATAGGCGCGAGCAGGCTGCCCCACACAGCGCAGGCGCCTCTGCCCGAGACCCACATCCCAGGGATCAGGGACGTGCCGATTATTGCTTTGGGGCTGGAAGGCGCGATTTCTCAGCAAGGAAGCATCGGCAAGGGAAAATGGGAACCTGCTCCCGCCTTGTCCGGGAAGCGAAGACCGGCCCTCCTGTCCCGGGACATTCGCAGTTTTACGGAAGCCGGCGGGGGGCGCCTCGGACCGCGTGCCTCGGCCCAAACCAAGCCGAGCGTCTGGCTTGCGCAACTATGGCGCATCTCCAGAAGGCTAGCGCAGAACAGCCCTCTGCCAAAGGGTGCCTTTGCTCGCTGGCTGGATCCTGCATCCAGCACTTGGAGAGGGTGCTGTTCCAGAGGTCAGGGACGTCTTTTCCAAGGATGCTCAACTGTGAGCTGAACGTTCCTGCCCACCCACCCTTCCTGGACCGGGGGCCAAATACGACCCTGCCTCAGGCGGAGATCCCGTACGGCTCGCCTTCCCCTGCCTCAGGCCTCCGCTCGCCACGTCCGCGCCTCCTTCTCTGGCAGGGAGACCGGAAGGGCGGCGGCTGGGGCCTCGCTTTTCCTTCAAGCTGCCGTCGAGGCTCCAGGATGTCTTGCTGTGAACAGCACCGGACAGTCGGACACTTTTTCTTTTTTAAAAAAAACATGCCAATCTGAAGCGCGGGGTGTTGAGTAACGTGATAGAGCGCAAACGAGGCCAGCCAGATGGGCCGCTGGCGCAAGGCAGCAGGCGCCGTTTCCTTTCCTTCGGGTCGCCTGGTTGGATCCGAGCACGAGGGTTCCGGGGCTGCTGCAGCATCCAGCCACCCCGTGCGATCCCCGCCCCTTCCTCTCGCCCTCTTGGCCGCCAACCCATTCGCCAGCGCCTGGCAGCCGTCCCCCCGGTCGCCGTCCGAGATCCCGCTCCGCTGCTGGGAAAGCCTCGCCGCCGACTGATGGTGCAGCCCGGAGGCGGCTTTGGAGCCCAAGGCTTCGGGGACCCGGGGAAGTGTAGAGCTCCGGGCAGGGAGGGAGCCGTCAGCGGAGCTGCATCCCCAGCCGCGGCTGCCCTTCGCCATCAACAATAATCCCGAAGCGGAAGCTCGGCCGGGAGCGCTTCCCCCCAGCAGGCCGCAGAGGACGGGAGGGAGCGCGCCGGCCCTGCAGGGAAAAGAGGCAGCCTGGAAGGGGAGCTCCAGTACCGCAGGGGACTGAGGAGGAGCCGGGTGGGGGCCGGAGGGCTCTTCCGCCATAGCCGAGAGAGAGAGAGAGAGATTCCGTCAGGTGGGACCCCCCCCCCCTTTGTTTCACTTGCGCACTAGCGCTTAAATTGCGCGTCCTTTATTGGCTCGGGGATTGGAAAGGTTCGGGGATTGGAAAGCGGCGCGTTCGTTCCAAACCATATTCGGGTGACTGCTGGGTGCAAGGGAGGGAGGGGTTGCTGGGGTAGGCAGGCCTTACGAGGAAAGGTAAGCGCCGCCCGCAGAACCGCCAGCCTTCGCTTCCAATGCCTGCGCCCCATGCTGCAGGGGAGGCGCTTTCCATGCCAGGCTCACTCCCAGCCCGGGAGGGCTGGAAAGGCTCTGCTGCTGAAGCCCTGGAGGACCGATGCAGCATGCTAGTGCGGGTAGGCAAGACCCTATCCTGCTCCTGTGGTCCTGAAGCGCCAGACTTTCTCCCCTTTGACTTGTGGTCGCCGCACTCTCTCTGCTGTTTTGGAAAGGTGTGCTCGCGCGTCCTATCCACTTTGCCCTCCGCCGCGCGATGATGCCTTCTTCTGTGTCCCCACTCGAGGCCGAGGGCCTCTGCAGCCGGTGCCTGGAGCCCACCCCGCGAGAAATGGCCTGGAGGCGAGCTGCGCCGACGGAGGCCTCCAGGAAGAAGATCCACGGGCCATATCCTCCAACTGGACGCGCCTTGGATGCCCAATGGGCCAAGGTGAAGATCTGCTTCCAGAATCCCCGAAACCAGCTCCAGAGTGTTGAGATATCCAGACAGAGCAGTCAAGTCCAACATTTCCTGTTTGCTAGACTGGACACACAGAGGAATGTGGCTCCAACAAGGAGGACTTCCTGTCAAATAATATCTCTGTCACTTCCCAAATTAGAGGTATTGGGGTAGGCAAAAAAGACCCCCCCCACTATGCCCTCCCTTTCTTCCTCCACCCATACTTCTCTATTTAATCTAACTAAGGAGATCTACACAACACACCAAAGCACCCTCCCACCTACAAGTCACATGCTGGATCGGGATCCTAGCCAAGCTGGCATACTTGGCCAGTTCAAGCCTCAGCTGATCCTGGGCTTCATTCTTGTAGGTGTTGGGCCCTGTGTGTTTTTGGCTAATTTGGCTTCCCAAACTTGTACTGTATTGGTGTAAGGATGCGGCCTGAATGCCAATGCCCTTTCCTTGACTGCTTCCTTGGGTCTTGATCTGGGCCTGACTTGTGACTGCATACCTGTTGTTGTTGTTCAGTCGTTCAGTCGTGTCCGACTCTTCGTGACCCCATGGACCAGAGCACGCCAGGCACGCCTATCCTTCACTGCCTCCCGCAGTTTGGCCAAACTCACGTTAGTAGCTTCGAGAACACTGTCCAACCATCTCATCCTCTGTCGTCTCCTTCTCCTTGTGCCCTCCATCTTTCCCAACATCAGGGTCTTTTCCAGGGAGTCTTCTCTTCTCATGAGGTGGCCAAAGTACTGGAGCCTCAACTTCAGGATCTGTCCTTCTAGTGAGCACTCAGGGCTGATTTCTTTAAGGATGGATAAGTTTGATCTTCTTGCAGTCCATGCGACTCTCAAGAGTCTCCTCCAGCACCATAATTCAAAAGCATCAATTCTTCGGCGATCAGCCTTCTTGATGTTCCAGCTCTCACTTCCGTACATTACTACTGGGAAAACCATAGCTTTAACTATACGGACCTTTGTCGGCAAGGTGATGTCTTTGCTTTTTAAGATGCTGTCTAGGTTTGTCATTGCTTTTCTCTCAAGAAACAGGTGTCTTCTAATTTCGTGACTGCTGTCACCATCTGCAGTGATCATGGAGCCCAAGAAAGTGAAATCTCTCACTGCCTCCATTTCTTCCCCTTCTATTTGCCAGGAGGTGATGGGACCAGTGGCCATGATCTTAGTTGATGATGTTGAGCTTCAGACCATAGACTGCACACCTGTCTCTGCTCTATCTGGTCCTTTGCCACAGCTCTGGAATGCAATGCCTGCATCTGGGGCCCAAACAACTGCTTCTGGTTCACCTGAATTGATGGGTGGGTCCTCTTGGTCACAAAACCGACATCCTGGAGCATGGCCCATGCCTGCACTGTTGTTATTGCTGAAAAGAAGGAGTAGAGCAGGACTGAGCCAGGCTGGCTGTCAGTGCCAGAATGGACAGCAGTTCCTCACACTCATTTGTGGCACTTTTGAACACGAAGAACATGTGGGCATTCAAAGAAGGATTGTGCTGCCTTGTCGTGTTATAATTTAGTGGTCCAGACTAAAGGGGGGAGTCTTGAGAGCTGGGCTGGTGGCATGACTGGAGAAAGTGCCCCCCTCTTTTCATGGGGGAGGGGAGAGAAAAAAATTGTGTGTTTGTTTGTTTAAATAGAGCTAGTGGAGGAAAGCAGAGGAGGAAATTACTATGGCAGAATTTGGGGAAAATGAATTTTTGGAAAGGAAATAAATGTTCGTAATGAGATAAATTTCTTGGAGAGTTTGAGCGCCTAAAGGCAAGACTGAAGGGAGGCCAGGAAGGAGGAAGAGGACATTGGCCCTATGCAGACACTACTTTTGGGTAGGACAGAACCATGCACAGACCCCCGTGGGACCCCACTTTTAGACCTCTATTCACTGGTGAAATGAATGTTCCCACAGCAAATGTGAAAGACACAAGAGCCTCTTGCTTTGCAGCTTAGCCCTTCGACTCTTTCTGGTACACAGTTTGCTGCCTTGGTGAACTAGCCACTGGGCCCCATCTAGTCCAGCGTTCTGTTTCCAGCTGTGCACAGTGGTTTGGGCAGCTCACAAGCAGGGTTTGTTGCCTACGATGTTAGTCTTTTGGAGCAAAAGCAAATTATGGCCAGTGCTTTCCTGGACAACAATCAGTGTGACATAGTGGTTAGAGTGTAAGACTAGGATACCTGGGAGACCAGAGTTCAAATCTTCACTTGACCACAAAATTCGCTGGGTAACCTTGGGCCAGTTGCTGCCTCCCAGGCTAACCTAAATCATGCAGTTGTTGTGGGGATTAAATGAGGGGTGTGTGTGAACAATGTAAGACACCCTGAGCTCCTTGAAGGGAAAAAAGTGGGATATACGTAAATGCAATGAATAAAGAATAAAATAATAAATAATCAGATGCATGAAGTCAAATGTTCCAGTTGTCTCCAGCACCAGGTATGCAGGGATACATTGAACACGGACGTTCCATGTAACTATTATGGCTGAGAAGAGGGGCTTCCATGAGCAGAGGGAAATACTTGTCCTTCCTTGAGAGGACACAGGCACTATTGGTGTGTTTCTGCAGCAGGTGGGAGGAGCCTGGATGGGCGGAGTTTAGGGAACATGCAGTGGGAGTGGCCTGGCAAGGTGAATGGGGACGGATGGTGGTCTCACTTTCCAGATACCTCAACCACATCTGGGTACGGTATCAATTTCTTGCTCTTTAAATCTTTATCATTCTTATTTATTCGAGCACAACATGCAGTAGCTATCAATTATATATGCATGTATATCTTTTCCAAAAAAAAAATTCTTTTTGAAAAAATGCATCACTGGAGTCATTGCATGGTATGGCTGCTGAACTGAGAGAGGTACTGCTCCGTTACTATTTAAGAGAGCAACCAATCAGAAGGAGCCCTGCTTCAGCCAAACTGCCAGACTCCCACAGGACTCCCATCTATTGCCTGGGCTTGCTGAATATTCCCCTAGCAAACTTCATTGTCCATCCTTCCGACCACCGTGTAGCAGAATGCCTTGTTTACCATGGAAGCTAATGAGACCAGAGTGGGCTGCTGCCCTCTTACGTTGTTGAGGCTAAAGTGGTCAACAGGTGAATGCCCTTGTTGCAAAGGTTTCCTTGGGTTGGTTTCCTATTCACATTATCATCCGGAGGCCAGCTCAGGTGAGCAAGAACAACGACACAACAGCTGCTATAAAAGTGAAAGTTAACACTGTCAGAGCAGGATCATGGTTCTGGGCATTGCAGCCCTGTGGATGCCAGACTGGCACCCGCACTCCCATATGCAGCAGGGCGGAACAAGCATGAAACAGGCACCAATTTGTGTCTGAATGGTGGCACAAAACTTGTTAAAGTGTTGATCTTAATTGGGGGAGGGAGAGCGGAAAAGGCCTGTCATTCACAAATAGAGAAGCTATCTTCATGGACTAAAGTTCATGGGCTCCCCTTTCTGCACACTGAGAACTTGCATCTCCTGTGCAGAAGACACTACAAGTAAAACTGGTTGCGTTAGTGTGGTTGTGTATTCTGCATTCTGAAACCTTGTGGATTTATTCTGCCGTCATGATGACCCATCTACTGACTTCCTTGAACTCAGAAACACAGGATTCAACACCACATACAGTCTAATATTTGAATCAACATGGACTTCAGGTAGGAAATGATGCAAAATGGCTCCAAGACATTGTGTCCCCTCTTCTCCGGAAATCTACTCAATGAGGACAGATTACTGGCCAAAGAATTATCAATGGATGTTTTCACATAAAAGCATTGGATTTGTCATTTACTGGCCTACCAAAGGGGCAAAGGGCAAGTAATATAAATTGTCTGTTAGTGTTACAATTGATGGATGAACTTGTTTTGTTTTGCAGTATTACTTTAAGCAGGTAAAAAAGTTTATTGTAATGAAAATCTCTTTCAGCTGTATAAAACTGAGCACCCACCTCCTACATTTTCAGTAAAAGCCTTTTTTCTTTATTTAAGCCTCGGACAGAAGTTATCCCACAAAGATGGGAGATAAATATATAAATATAATGTGGATGCAAGCAAGTAGATTTTATGCCAGCAAAATCTTTGAGAGTGAGAAGGTATCTTCTGGTAATTCAATTCAATTGTATTCCTTATTAAGTTATTTGTACCTCTCGCTTAAAGAACTGCAACAATTTTTGACAAGATCCAAAGTTTTGTCAGTTGTTAGGAATTAATTGAAAAAATTACTGGAGCAGAGCAGTCATTTCAAAGGGACTGACCCAGAACCAATTAGAATTTTGTAACAATTGACCATTCACCACAAAACAGTTGTCATGAGCTTTGGCCTCTAAAGTGTGTGTTGGGGGAGGGGGGGAAAGAGATTAAAGTAACTAAGTTTTGTTTCCTAACTAAAATAGTATTAGCTAAATTATCAAACAGCTATGAGTTTTAAATGCTATGTTAAGCATGCAGGAGGTTTGAGAAAGAGCATAATATATTGCCCTATCATTGGTTCCTGTGGCACACAATATAGGTTACCACTGAAAAAACAGGTCAGACAGAGGGACGTTCTTTATCAAATTGCTGTTGACAGCCCAAACAAGAGATTGAAGAATACAACAAAAAGGTTCTTTCATGTAAATACAGCAAAGCTTATAATTGGTTGTTATTTCTTCCTCCCTTTCCTCCTCCTCAGCAGAAAAATGTCCTAGAGCACTTTCTTGAACACCAGCGGCCCAAAACAAAAATGTATGTTCAGAAATTGAGTTTTCTTTTGAGCCTTTACATTCAGTGTTTGATGGTTGTGGAGGGGAAATGTGATTTGATTTTTGCATGTGTTTATTAGAGAGTGGTACAATGCCTCTTCTTAAGTTTAATAATCTTGCAAAAGTTCATTTGTCCCAGATGCTACAGATATTATTTTCTCTTGATTTTGTACATGGTATTAATATTTTAAAACAAATATTTTCTTGTCATGTTCAGATTCCAATAGTGCATATACGTATGTGGATATGCACACATATCCATATACCTTCCCTCCATAATTTTTTATTGAATTTTTTCATCATACAATGCAATAAAAAACCAATCTAAATAAAACAAAAATAGAGAAAGAAAAAGGAGAAGAAACACAGAGTCACCTCTCAAAGGTTGATCTTAATACTTGTCTCACACTGAAGGGGGTGGACCCTCCCAGCTCTCACATGGGAGCTTCCCTTCTCCCACCCTTCCTTGTCTCTCACACATGGTTTTTCACCTGCCTTCCATCACCTTAATGTGTGTACAATCCACTCAGTTCCCCAGAGTAAAACGTAAAGGGTAAAGGCACCCCAGTACCAAAAAGAACAGAACAAAAGCAAAGCAAGGAAAGAAGAAGAAAAGGAAGCAGAAGAATGAAAAAAGAAAATAAATAAAAAGGACTTGCAATTCTCCGTCTGTCAGTCATATATACAAAGATTATTCAGGGTGGTATCCGGGCGTTGCTCCTTCTGCTAGGCGATATTTTCCCCATCTTCAGATCCACACACCTCAAGTTCATTCATATTCCCTCCTACACAAAATGTCTAAAAGGGGTTCTCCAATTATTATTATTATAAATAAATGTCAAAAATAGTTTTCCTCCAGTCCAGCACAACAACTTTAATTCCAATGTTGAAAAACAATAAAGCTTTCATCTTCGTTCACACTGGAGTCTCTCCACTGAGGTCACATATTAAAACAGTTACAGGTAGGTAGCCGTGTTGGTCTGCCATACTCAAAACAAAATAAAATTTAAAAATTCCTTCCAGTAGCACCTTAGAGACCAACTAAGGAATTTTTTATTATATTAAAACAGTAATCTGTAGTTATTGACTTATTGTATATTAATCAGTTCATACCCAGTTCCATATCTTCCAATCCCATTTCTTGTTGGCCATGATTTTTCATTCTAGTTTAGGGGGGAAAGTTCCTTCCATTTCCGTTCTTCCATTCTTTTTCCAGGAGAATCACCAGAGGTTGGTAGTTTCCCCCTCTACATTCGCTCCAAATTGTACACAGCAGTGGTGTAACATGGGGGGGGGGGCAGGGAGGCCATGGCCCTGGGTGCAAAATGCTGAGGGGGCGCAACAAGGCGTCAGCTTCCGTGGGATCCCCGCCCCAGCGAAGACAGCAGAGTTGTCCGTGGGGGGCTGTTGCCACTGCAGCCCAGGCACATTCTGGCAGGCCCTATCCTCTGCTCCCCATCCTTTCCTGCCTGTCTGCCTGCTGCTGGGGTCTCTGGGCCCTGGAGCCCATCCTGGCCTCACTGCTGCATCCCCAGCAGAGGCCGGTAAACGCAGATGCTGTGCACAGGCCTGGCAGAGGGCTCTGTCCATCTTCCTTGTGTTCCTGAGGGTGCATTTCTTTTCTTTATGATTCTAAAATATACTTTATTTAAACCTCAAATATAACTAAATTAACAATAACAATAACATATAAAGAATAACACAATCATATTTCTTTGTTACAATTGACCCTTTCCCCAATATTTACATGCTCAATATATAAACAAGTAGGTAATCTCATTCAAAATTTATCCATATATTAACTTTTATCAACTTTTCCTCTTTTTCCTAAGTAGGTCAAATAGAGAAGTACACCAAAACTAAAAAAAGAAAAATTAAGACAGAGAAGAAACTCAGAAAAAGCAGAAGAAAAGAAGGAAAGAGAAGAAAAAGAAAAAGAAACATATAACACAAAATAAAAACAATTGACTTCCGATTATACTCATTGCGTCCTTATTTTTACCATTTATCTACACACAGATCTACTTTATTATATTGTCTTATTTAGTTTCTTCCAAATAAAGAGATAATATTCTTTGTAACATACAGGAATCACGCTATGTCTACCAGGATATTTTTGATATTATAATACTGATCTAAATATTCTATGAAAATTTTTCATCCTTTTTGTACCTTTTGAATGGAGTAGCCTCCTGAGGGTGCATTTCTGAGGCCGGGCTGCCCTTCAGTCTCCATGCTGGGTCACATCAAGGCTGGCCCCCTCACTAAATGGCCCCCTGGCCAGTGCTTGCTCGCTTCTCACTGGGCACACCGTGCTTTCCGGGTGGTGGTGGGAGCAGCCAAGGCCCATGGTGAGCAGTTGCAGATGGGGGGAAGCAGGGAAGGGGCGACCCCAGCACAGCTTTCTGTTTTGCTTTCAGCGTTTTATGTCTCTTCTTCAGCAAGCAGTCAGCTGGTAGACTGCACACAGATCAGCTCAGTCATAATTTATAACAGCCTGAAAAGGAATTAAAGAAAGGGAGGTATTGCTGACCTTATGGCCTGACCCTCAGCACTATTATGTGGTGTCTGGGCACGAATGAAGTGCCTTGCTTTAGGTCACTCACCCCCATCCGGGTCCCTTGAAATGCCTCCATCTCCTGGCATGGAAAGCAGGCTTTTCAGAGCATCAGAGGTTGATCCCCTGTTCTCTCCATTTTCTCAGAGAGAATGTGAAAACCAGGATTTATGGCTTGGCTATCATTAATCACCACATAATTATCTCTGCCGACAGAATGTCAACAAGAGACATCTAGTCTGCCATCTTCCTCCCTCGGAAGTCCTACACATATCCATATACTATACACAACAGGACACATACATATTCCTGTCATTTTAACAGAAACCCTAATAATGGCTTTAGAAAGGAAGATGTGTGAACATCCTGCAAGCAAATCAGGATGAATGCAGGATAAATGCTTATTGTTATATAACTGTTCTATAACAAAATCAGAATGAATGTTCAGTGAATATCAGATATAATCTCAGTGTGTAAGCTTTATGCAAGCAAATCAGGATGAATGTTAAATAAAATGGTTATCTGTTTGGGGGGAATATTTGAGGGGAGGGCTTGGGTCACTCTCTCTCTCTCTCTCTCTCTCTCTCTCTCACACACACACACTTTTGGAGCAATGGCATCACAGCAGGTGACCCTTGGGAGCAGTCATTCTTTATTTTTAAAACAAACAGTTGTCATTATTGTTTTAAATGATAAATGTTGGGTACTCCTTGGGGTCACATGGCCCCATGGACAGACTATGGGTTAGCAATCTCCGGTTCACAGCCTTCATAAGAGACAGTTAGGTTCAGGAATATAGCTAAAGCTTGTTAAACAGTTTCAAGAAAATGAATGCATTGTGTTTTGCCTCCAGCTCTTTCCCTAAGGTAAGACCCTGCAGGAATTAGCCTCAGCACCTGTTTTCAGTGAAGAGTTCAGACCAGTGCTGGATTTAGGGCAGTGTGGGTGGTTCCGCCACATAGGGCACCAAGCCAAGGGAAGAAGATCCATTTGTGGGTGCCGAATATTGGCCTCACACAGGGCACCACATTATGAAAGGTAACCAAAGTCCACCCCTGCTCAGACCCAGAGCATGTGAAAAACTGAATCTATGCATAGTTATTATTCCTTCATCCATAGCCAGTACCACCATTCTTCTAGGAGGAGAAAGCAAGCAGACTTCAGGCTCTGGCACCACATTCTGAGCACCAGTCCAGAGAGAAAGTTCGAAGAGAAGAAGGAATAGGAACCTGCTCCCTTGTCCCACTACTCTAAGTTAAAGAGGATGTAGTTGGACCACACTGAGGTCAGGAATGTGAAGCTGTAGCCACCCAAGTCTATTGCACTGGTGTGCTGGCAATTTCTCAGTGCAAGCAGACACGACCTAGGCCTCTGCTCAGTACTTAACTTGTATTACTTTCTCTCGGAAAACTTTGGGCCAAAGTGCCTGTTGAATTCGATGTACAGTTTGGTTCTGTGTGCCCTGTGCTTCCACTTTAAATAGTACCTAGGGTGTGAGAAACCAGGATCAGAACACAATGAGTTTTTACAAAACCCTTTACCCTGGTGCCATGATCTTGACAAAATTTGTGCCCGCCCCTGCTACTACTTGTACTGGAGGGAAGCTGATATTTGTGCAAAGCTATCCTTGCTATTTAAAGCTGAAAAATTAAATATACAGGGCCAAACTAGGTTATAACAAGTAGCTTTGCCCTGTGTTGCCAAAACTCCCAGTGTTAGTGACAACAATAGAAAGGTAAAGGTAAAGGGACCCCTGACCATTAGGTCCAGTTGTGTCCAACTCTGGGGTTGCGGCGCTCATCTTGTGTTACTGGCCGAGGGAGCCTGTGTACAGCTTCTGGGTCATGTGGCCAGCATGACAAAGCTGCTTCTGGTGAACCAGAGCAGCGCGTGGAAACGCCATTTACCTTCTTGCCGGAGCGGTACCTATTTATCTACTTGCACGTTTGACATGCTTTCGAACTGCTAGGTGGGCAGGAGCTGGGAACGAGCAATGGAAGCTCATCCCGTCACAGGGATTCGAACCGCCAACCTTCTGATCAGCAAGCCCTAGGCTCTGTGGTTTAACCCAGAATAGTAGCATGCTACTAATGGCATCTTAAGTCTATCAAGAGAACTTCCAGAGACAACATATAAGATTTCTCAGTATTTTCTTTTGCAAATATTTAGCGCATTAATAATTCAACTTTTCTGATTCGAACTCATTATCAGTTCTCAACACTGCAGCTTCTGAACTAGCAAGTGTAAAGTGAAACATTAATGAATAATTCTGAGATGGTTGCTTGTACAAATAGACTTAAGATTCTTCTTAAATGAGATCTCCAAGGTTTATTTCCATTACTCAGGCTCCAGAAGTTTTGACAGTTGAATCAAACTAAATGAACACAGAAGTGACAGACATGCCAGTTCATTAATATTAGGTTACTATTTCCCCCCCTCAAACTCCCATTAACGCTTCTTCCTTTGGCTGCTAATGCTAGGATAACAGATAGTGGCCAGACTTTCTGGCTCTGCCCATGAACAAAGTTCTAAACATGGGACCATTTTTTGTCTCCAGCTGCACTTTGCTATAAAACCACAAGGTTAACACGACCTTCTGGCCCTGTCCATTTTCTACCTTGTTTTGAGTCAAGCTTTGTTAGGGACAAAAATCTATGTAATATTCCATCTGATCAAAGTACTCTTGATGAAGACATACCAGCTGCAATCATTTAGAGATAGCTAAGACTATGGACCATTATAATGGTATTTTGTACATACTATTGATTGGCTTCATTTATAGCAATTATAGACACCGGATACTGTTCACGCTGAAATCCAAGCATCCTATTTCCCATTTGCAATCTCTAAGCACTTTCTGTGTGTGTTCCACCCCCCTTTTCTTCAATAGCCCCTTGAGATAGGCAATAGCTTAAAAAGACATTCAATCAAGTTTCCTTTAAAGTGCTGAAAATAGTTTAATGTGTACTGTTGCCTTTTGTTTCTGTGTGAAATGCTCCAAAACGAGAGCAAGGATGGAAAGTGTTGGGGGCATCCAAAAGCCATTCCCTTCACCGTTTTATTTTGCACATTTGTATTTTGTGGCTATAAGAGGTCAGTGGCATAATAGGTTCTTATGGTCCCGATTCTTGGACCCCTTTTGCTTCAGTGAAACTACAGTAACCTATAAATCCCAGACACCTTGTATGGAAGTACATCTTGTTCCTATCAATGGAACACAGTGGCCACATTTCAAGTCCCCCACTTTATGTGCAGAATATTTCTGCCACTGAGTAGAACTTGTGTGCATTACAACACACGTGAGTACTGGAACTTGTACTGGTGAGATTTTTAGAGTACTGTAATGGTTCTAAGAAAAAGCTTATTGAATGTCCAAGGACAGGCCCCTTCGCTAAACCACCATTCAAATTCACAGATCTCTAATGATTCTATATATATTGAAGGCAAGTTGTCCTCCAAAAACATTTTAAGATAGAAACAATTCAGGGTGTGTCTCTTTTTAGTTTTAAAATTCTTTATATAAATTTTAAAGAATTACAAGTAAATAAGGAAATAAGATACTATAAAATGGATTTTTAATCATAACATAACCAGTGTCGTGTCTTCTCATTCGTTTATATAAATTCCCAACTAATGAAAATATAGTTAGATTCAGTATAATATTACAACACTGGAACAAAATGGATAACATTAACTACATTTTGGCAAACTCCAGTCTGTCGGCAGAGATACAGTGGTACCTCTGGTTATGAACTTTTGTTCCGGAGGTCCGTTCTTAACCTGAAACCATTCTTAACCTGAGGTACCACTTTAGCTAATGGGGCCTCACTGCTGCCAGCGCGTGATTTTTGTTCTTTTTTATAAAATAAATATTTTTATTCATTTTATAAGAAACAAAACATATATAACAAATACAGAAACAAACACAACACAAACAACTCTTATACAATCCTCACATTTTCCCTCTAACATCTTAGGGCGACTTCCCCCGACCTCTCCTTTCTGGGTTTCACTTGTGTTCTTCTTTGACAGTTTCATCGATTTACCAAATATCCATTACAGTATCTTGTTCAATTACTTATTACCTCATTATCCATTGTTAATTACCTAATACATTTATTTAAATCATTTATACCCAATTTTATACCAGAAACATATAATTACTTCCCTAGGATGATTTCTGTTCTCATCCTGAGGTAAAGTTCTTAACCCGAGGTACTACTTCCGGGTTAGCGGAGTCTGTAACCTGAAGTGTTTGTAGCCCGAGGTGTTTGTAACCCGAGGTACCACTGTAATTATGTGGTGAGAAAGCATGAGACACTGGTTTCCCCTGGCTTTGGTTTCCCTGGTGGATGACCAGTATCAATAATAGGACAGGAGGAGTGGGATTCTACTTCTTGATCTCCTGGAAGCCTATGATACAATTGACCATGGTATCCTCCTAAAAAAGCTCTTGAGGGACACTGTTCTACAGTGGTTCCACTCCTTCCTACAGAGTCATGTTCAGAGAGTAGCACTGGGAGACTGTATGGCCCTGTGTGTCTTTGCACCATGGTGTGCTAGAGAGTACAATATTGTCCCCAATGCTGTTTAATACCTATGTCAATAACACCTATGAGATGTCATTTGGAGTTGGGGCCACAGCGTCATTAGTATGCTGAGGACATGCATCTCTACTTCTCCATAATATCTGAGTCAGGAGAGGCTTTGCATTATCTGGACTATTGTCTGGGCACACTGGTGGAGTGGAGGACACTGTGAATTGATGTTTCCTATGTTTGGGAGATTGACCAGATCTGAATAGGGTTGCACTCCCTCTGAAGGAACAGGTTTGGAGCTTGGGGATGCCCCTGGATCCATCTTTGACAGTGTAGGCTCAGGTAGCAGCAGGGGCTAGGAGTGCCTTTTACCAGCTACAGCTGATATGCCAAATGTGGCCATTCTTGGACAGGAAGAGTATGGAAACCATGATGCACACATTGGTAGCTCCAAGGCTTAATTAATTATTGCAATGCGCTCTATGTGGGGCTACCCTTGGAGCTGGTTGTGTAGATTCTGGGTCTACAGCCAAACTAGAGGAATGAGAAATGACTTGAAATAACTTTATTCTTCAGAGCCCCTAAGGCAAACATGTGCAGCAACTTCTAGGCCTTCTAGGAATTGCCTGGACTATGTGACTTTAGGGTAAATACAAGACTCTATAACCTGGACCGGTAGTTTATAGGCAGCCAAGTACAAGTTTTTGAGCACCAGAGTTATGTACAGGCAATAGTTTGTCCCCATCAACAGTCTAGCCACAGCATTTTGCATCAGTTGGAGAGTCTGGAACTTGTAACAGCTGTGTTGTGGGCAGAAATTCAACTAGAAAAGGCTTCACCTGTTCAATTTCTGCCCACCACACAGCTGTTAGAGGTAAAATAACTCCACTTCTCCCAATTGCTAACCCCAAAACCCAACCTTAGGCAGTAATCCTCCACCTACTTACCTGGGAGTAAGCCCCAAAGAGACTTACTTCTGTGTATACGTGTATACCATTGTACTGTATACAGTGAATTCTTAATGAGTGCCTGGTCTTTTGCATAAGATATAACTGAAGCTCATTTGCAAAGCTTTCACATTTCACATTTGCTATGGGGGGTTCTGCCTCTAGAAAGGTTAGTGAGAGATGACATGTGTTCAGAAGTAATCTTGACTTTTCTTCATCAAGACTTTATGTTTCATACATTTGATAATATTTCTCTTTAATAATGCTTTTAACAATTTTTCGCAGAAAAGACAGTAAGCTAGCTGGCCTGTAATTTTCTAGATCCCTTTTCAAAAATTGATGCTGTATCAGTCACTTTCTAGTGCTCAGGTATGGAGGCTGATCTTAGTGACTAGTTATGTATTCTTGTTATAAGATAAGCAGTTTCATATTTGACTTCTTTAAAAAAAAATCACGGGTGGATACCATCTGAATTCAGTGACCACAACAATAAAATTTAACAGCAAAGGAATTTTAAGCATGCTCTGGTTCACCAGAAGCAGCTTAGTCATGCTGGACTCAGGACCCGGAAGCTGTACGCCGGCTCCCTCGGCCAGTAAAGCGAGATGAGCGCCGCAACCCCAGAGTCGTCTGAGACTGGACCTAATGGTCAGGGGTCCCTTTACCTTTACGAGAAAAGGCAGCAACAGAACACTATTAAAGTGTGGGTCAGTGTGGGATTATGTTTTATAGGTGCCTTTGCACCTGTTTATTTATGTTTACCTTGTGAAATCCTTCTGCCCTTGGAAGGAAGGGTAAAAGGATCCGACAGGCAACTCGCTGCATGGATCCTTCTGCGGTTAAAAAAGGCGCTCTAGTTTTAAATAAGGTAACGGTCGTTAGTCTGTTTCCCGCTTAAACTTAGCACAGTAACAGGATTGTAATTGGTTGATATGCATGGTATGACGTTGTTTGACCCTTCAATAAATAGCCGACACTCCCTGTTGTGGTGTGGAGAAAGCGCGAGGCAAGCTGAGTAAGACCATCGTTGCGTGACAAGCGTAGAGAGAAAGAGAAACTGACACCAACCACACAGGGTAGCGGAAGGCTTCTTCACCAGACTGCAGTCTCCTTTGTGTTTATTTCATTTCGTTTTAAAGTCTTTTATTTGGCCATCTACTTTTTGGCCATCGTTTAGTTTACTTCTTCTTCTCCGGAACCTTTGGAACTCACAGACGCTCGCAGAAAACTTCAGAGGCAACCAACATTCGAACTCACAAGCTAAACCTTCAGATCGTAGCCAGCGGACCTTTTTTCAGGGCGCAGTGGGAGCGGGAACTCCAGCATTACTGGCCGTCCCATCTGCTGGCTACCCCCACAGGTCAGGGGCTGGGATTCAGGCAATTTCATGATAATTTAGTTCAGTGATTTCAGTCCAGTAACTGAACCCAACTCTGCATATTTGGCCTTGCAATCAGCTGGGTAGTTGAGCTCGGAATTGGTTGCAACATGTTCCAGGTAGATTTCAAATGGTTAATCAGCTTCAGTACAAGAGGCATCTCAAGTGTGTCATTCTGGGGTCAACTGTACACACAGGAGTGTGCACTTTAACAAGAGTTACTGGCACTTACCCTAGGCAACTGGCAACACTCCTGTTCTCTTACAGCCCAGTCCTAAGGGGCCACTTAATTTGCAGTAGTACAAACAACAGCCTGAGCTATTGCAACTAAAGCACCAACATCATCATTTGCAATTGGCAAGAAGGAAATAGTTGCGCAGCTCTGCTCTGCTTGCCATTTGAAAGCCCCCAAAGCCCTATTACTCACATCCTAGACCCAGGAGATCTGGCACCGGGCTGATACAATTCTTTCCAGGCACAATGACAACATTGCATTTGCACAGTATATCTCACAGGACTTGTTAATTACACAAATCAAGAACCTCCATCCCGTTTCCCCCCCTTTATCTTACATACATCACCAGAAGAAGAAGAAATACAAGCCCTTTTCTAGTTCTGAGAAATTGAAGGTCTCTCCTATTGTTGTTTGTGCAAAAGGACTCTCTAAGTTCATATTGTTGCTCATCACTTCCCCATGTGATGAACAAACAAGAGAATGCAGCTATGCATATATAGACAGCCAGTGAAATGATGGCTCTTACTCATGGGAGACGGGGGACATGGACAGGAAAGGATGAATCTAAGTACTCAGTGATTATTTCTACTGTGAACAAAGGGGAAGTAGGGAAGTGGTTTAATAAGCCAAAATCATTACATTTTAAGATCCAGTTTATGAAGCTCCCAAACAAGAATGAACATGCATAATAAAACAGGCAGGGAACAAGTGAAAAATATATATCTGGATTTGGTAAAATTTCTTGTTTTTAATTCACATAAATTACCAGGAAATTATCAGTTATTACTTGTGTGGGCAATAATTATGTAGGGCAGAGAAGTCTTCAATAATGGATAACAATCATCCATAATTTAAAAAGGCCATCTTCAATATGATGCAGCTCAGCACCTGGGATGATTGAACTAAAAAGTGATGACACCAAGCATGAGCTCTATTGGCTTCTTGCACATCACATGATCAGGACGTACTGAGCAATTTGCAAGAGCAAACACCAGCAAGCCTCTCTAAGGGGCAAAATAGCTTTAAAACTTCCTCAGCAAAAGAGCTGCTCACTCTCTTCCTCATACACTTCCAAAAACAACTGATGGAAGCTATAAAAGCATGTTTGTCCATGCAGCAATAATTATTTGGGTATTCCAAATATAATGCTCCAGTTCTATAAAACGCTGGTTCTCAGCATCAGGAATAAGATTGGGATCTTGAAATTATTATTCAAACCCCACCCCCTGTATGTTTTAAGCATGCATTCATTTACAGATGAAGTACTTATTTACTGCTTCTAGACCCGGGGGGGGGGGGGAGGGGCCCTCTAAGGAACTCACAACAAATTAATATGTATGTATGTATCAACAAAACTAAGATCATGGCCACTGGTCCCATCACCTCCTGGCAAATAGAAGGGGAAGAAATGGAGGCAGTGAGAGATTTCACTTTCTTGGGTTCCATGATCACCGCAGATGGTGACAGCAGTCACGAAATTAGAAGACGCCTGCTTCTTGGGAGAAAAGCAATGACAAACCTAGGCAGCATCTTAAAAAGCAAAGACATCACCTTGCCAACAAATGTCCGTATAGCTAAAGCTATGGTTTTCCCAGTAGTGATGTATGGAAGTGAGAGCTGGACCATCAAGAAGGCTGATTGCCGAAGAATTGATGCTTTTGAATTATGGTGCTGGAGGAGACTCTTGAGTCCCATGGACTGCAAGAAGATCAAACTTATCCATCCTTAAAGAAATGAGCCCTGAGTGCTCACTAGAAGGACAGATCCTGAAGTTGAGGCTCCAGTACTTTGGCCACCTCATGAGAAGAGAAGACTCCTTAGAAAAGACCCTGATGTTGGGAAAGATGGAGGGCACAAGGAGAAGGGGATGACAGAGGATGAGATGGTTGGACAGCGTTCTCGAAGTTACTAACATGAGTTTGGCCAAACTGCGGGAGGCAGTGAAGGATAGGCGTGCCTGGCGTGCTCTGGTCCATGGGGTCACAAAGAGTCGGACACGACTGAACGACTGAACAACAACAACAAAAATGTATGCATATGAAACACAGCTAATTAAAAACAATGAACTTCAATTACTAAAAACAGCAGCAAAGAAAAACTAATCTCAGGCAACCAAATCAGGGGTCAAGCAACATTCAAAGTGCAGCAATAGAGGATCTCCTTTCTGAATAGGAATTTTATCCAGGGGTACAAAGTTCTGTCGGGGCCCTTTCCCTTGTCCATTAGTCATTCTGTTTTTTATCCATTATGGTTTATGCCCTGACCTGTATAAGGTCAAAAAGGGGTCTGGAAGACGAGAGAGCGCTCTGTTAATTCTCTGCATTTAAGGCCTTATGCTCTGATACTCCTTCCATGGTAAGTCTAAGCAAATCTAAATAAAATAAAAGAGGATCAGAGATAAGAAAGCACATTCGGCTTGAACATCTTTGTTTTTGCTACAATACCGATGAGGAGAAATAATTCACATTGAAACATCATTTTATACTGCAATACAGATCATATCATCAAAAGACATTAGCGTTAATAAAAAAGGTAGATAAACTTACTATTTACTTTAAATAAAGAGCTTTTCTAGCCTTTTATGTGAAAAACTTTGAACCACAGCATGAAAACAACAACAATTTTATTATTTATATGCCGGCCATCTGACTGGGTTGTCCCAGCCACTCTGAGTGGCTCCCAACAAAACATTAAAAACACAATAAAAAAATGAATTGTTCTGCCAATGTTTGATTCAATACTTAGCCTGGCCAAATCCACAAGATGTTTCTGAGAAACTGTAGACCTTAAATAATTCTTAATTAGCTGAAGTTTGCTAAATGACCTCTCTCCAGAAGCTACCGTTGCTGGATAGTTTGTGTTAGCTTAAGAATACTAGCACAGTGGTACCTCGGTTTTCCAACAGCTTAGTTCTCAAACTACTTGGAACCCGAACACTTCAAACGCGGCAATGAGTGTTCTGGTTCTTGAACTTTTTTCGGAAGCCGAACATGCTCCAATTTGCGCGACCCCAAGCGTACGCGCTCCTCGTCCCTCCGGTTTGACTGCCCCCCCCGAAACTCTCCTCTCCTGCATCCAGTTAGCCACCTCCTCTTTGCAATAAATTCATTTTGTGAGTCAGGGAATAATGAACTTGAAGCTGCTCACTCCTTTTCTGTGACTCCTCTACACTTTAGCACATGGTTATTAGGAGAATTCTATGGAAAAGATAATTTTAGCAGATGTAGTCAGTTCTTCATCTGTTCATGATGATAATGGTGGCAATGAGCTGCTTTGTGAGAGCCAGTGTGGTGTAGTGGTTAAGAGCGGTAGACTCGTAATCTGGTGAACCGGGTTCGCGTCTCCGCTCCTCCACATGCAGCTGCTGGGTGACCTTGGGCTGGTCACACATCTCTGAAGTCTCTCAGCCCCGCCACTCACCTCACAGAGTGTTTGTTGTGGGGGAGGAAGGGGAAGGAGAATGTGAGCCGCTTTGAGACTCCTTCGGGTAGTGATAAAGCGGGATATCAAATCCAAACTCTTCTTCTTCTTCTTCTTCTTTGCCCTCCTCTGCTTGAAGTCAGGCCACTGTTGGTGCCAACATCCGCTGCCCTTCCTCGGCAGGCGGCAGTCTCTCGGTAGGCACGGTACGTCACCCACAGAAGAGGCGAGGCGAGCCCCCACCTCACCTGGCACCACCTTTCATGGGACTTCAGCACTGCCTCTCTGGATTGTCTGGGAGAAGTAGGCAGGGGCACGTTGGCAGAAGAGGAAGCAAGGGGGCGAAGAAGTGTCATGGTGTTTTATGTTGGCTTACTCAAAATATAAATGCTAGTCTTTACACAACATATACAAATGTTTTCTGAGGTCTTTCTGACCCCAGGCAGGGGTATGATGTGCCTGTTGCACCCTTCTCTCTTGGGCCCTGGTCCAGCTGCAGCACCTGAGGGAGGAAGCTCCACCGAGGGCCCAGGCAGCACAACAAAGAAGGTCATGGCCGCCATATTCACCAGCCAGCTCCCAGATGATGGTGGGATGATGAGCAGTTCAGCTCAGTTTGTTATTATTCCCTGCTTTCCTATTGAATTATCCAAAGCCACTTAATAATGAATAGTGTACATGGCGGGACATATTTACAAGTGCTGTGCTGAAAGTTTTCTTTCAGGCTGCAATTTTTCTGCCTCATTCTCAGGTCAATTGAGTCTGTCTTTAGAATTTCAGTGGGTGGGGGACTTAGACCCTTCTTAATTGTCGCAAGGTGGCCGAGGCTGTTAAAAAAAAAAAATCTGGTAAACATTTACTCAGCACACTGCAGCCTCCCTGGCTGCCTGTACGTCTGTTTCAGAAAATAAAAAAAATGGGAGCAGTTACCTGATAAAAGTCTTCCCAAGGCTTTGAGGTGCAGGAACCTGGAAAAGGCTGCAAAACACAGACTACTGAAGAGAGGATTTGTAGACCAAAAGAAAGGACACTCACAAATACCCCTCAGCCACCTCAAGAGTAAGATATACACAACTAACATTTTCTCTCACTTTCCAGTGCAATTTCTTTTCTCATTATTTGATGGGAAAGGGTTGAAAAAAATGCAGGATTATTATTATTATTATTATTTGCACAACACTAATATTTACACCATGGTTTGCTTACCAATCCATCTCCTTTCACTGAATTACATTTCTCAGGATTCTGTGATCCTCAGATGATCTGCACTGGGTTTTAGAGGTCTTTTTGCTCCAGTGAAGACTTTCAATTAACACCAATTCCTCACCTCAGTCAAAAGTGGTAGCAGCAGCTGGATCAAATCCTAGCACTCCAGAGAAATGTATTTCAACCCTGAAAAACCCTAGATGTTATAGTCATTGACCCATATCCAGTGCTGCAGTTCTCCTGCATGCCCTCAAATTCAGCTCTGGAGGGTTGAGGGACCTTCCAGAGCAGATATTGGGGGCGCATGAGGGAAGGAGAGAGAAAATGAGAGCCCCATTGCACCGGAAGAAGCATGAGATACAGCCCATTACTTTTGACTTTGCCTTTTAAAATGTCTGGTTCTTAGAACGCTATCACGAATGGCTTTTGAAACATTTAAGGACAATGATATGGAATCGACTTGAAACAAATGAATGTAGAATCACAGAAGAGCAGAGTAGCTTTTGTCTGTCTGTTTTTGATTAGGACTGAACTGCACACAGGGGCATAGTGTGGAAGAAGAAGAAGAAGAAGAAGAAGAAGAAGAAGAAGAAGAAGAAGAAGAAGAGTTTGGATTTGATATCCCGCTTTTCACTACCCGAAGGAGTCTCAAAGCGGCTAACATTCTCCTTTCCCTTCCTCCCCCACAACAAACACTCTGTGAGGTGAGTGGGGCTGAGAGACTTCAAAGAAGTGTGACTAACCCAAGGTCACCCAGCAGCTGCATGTGGAGGAGCGGAGACACGAACCCGGTTCCCCAGATTATGAGTCTGCCGCTCTTAACCACTACACCACACTGGCTCGCTGGCTCTCAGTGTGGAGGCTGCCCACCCCTAGTGCCGTGAGCTCGCGCAATGCCGCTGGCTGTACAACTTCTAGCATCCAACAACAAGTCAAATGATCCAAATGATCTAATCCTTGATGAGCTTAACATACAACTTGTTACTGATGGTTGTTTTCCACAAGACTTCTCTTAAAAGCTTTGGTTGGAAGTTGTCTCTTCATTGCTGCCGCTGCTGTTGCTGCTACCACCACACTTTTTAGCCTTTCTCTGTTTAGTCATATTCATCCAGATTTTTCTTGTAATCTGCATTGTGGCTGTCTCCCAGTGTGCTTCACTGTCATAAAACAAGAAACAGTTGAGCTTTACAAAATTGGGAGTGAACTAGGGTTCCCCCCAAGGTTTCTGGAAAACCTAATATCCTTCTTAATACAGCCTTAAGTTCAGTGATATTTGCAGTGGGTCACAACCGATAATACAGCTCCAGTAAAGATGCAGAATCCTTATTTTTCAATTAAGTAGCAAATAATTCAGGTAAACTGTGCCATTAGGGGATCATATGCTTTAGAATAGCCTATTATTTCTTTCATTTTTTAAAAGAAAATATTTGAAATGCGTTATACTTGCCAAGGATGGAACTTAGATGTTTGGGATGGCACTGGCACACTCTTCACCACTCACTGGACAGATGCTTCATTATGTGTAGTATCAAATATCTAGAGCCCCTAGCAAATGTTACAACAGCTGCTATGGGCAATCCTTCCAATAATACTAACCTATTAAATGATTTTTCAAAAAAGTAAAACTATGCTTGAATTTTGCAATGGAAATCTGCACCAGTCAGTCACCTCTGCCGATCCTTTGTGTCAAAAGAGAATGAAATCAGAACACTGAATGGAGCAGGATGAAATAAGGGGTCCATGGTGTGTCTGTGAAGAACACCTATAGTTTTAGTTCTATGGAATTTTATGAATTTCTATGGAAATTCTCCCCCTTGCAATACCTTGTCTGTTTTGAAATAGTGGAGGATTGTTAGGTGTCTTTTAGATTCTTTTAGTTTACTTTAGTACAGTGTTTTTCAACCACTGTTCCGTGGCACACTAGTGTGCCGCGAGATGTTGCCTGGTGTGCCGTGGGAAAAATTGAAAAAATACTTTATATATAGTCAATATAGGCACAGAGTTATTTTTTTTAAACATTTTCTAATGGTGGTGTGCCTCGTGATTTTTTTCATGAAACAAGTGTGCCTTTGCCCAAAAAAGGTTGAAAAACACTGCTTTAGTAAGCCTCCTAATGTTCCTGCTTTGCCTTCGGTCCCAAACCCAGCTGTATGCCATACATGAATATTAATTACACAAAAGGGAAGGACGTTTACACTCTATTCCCTGTTCTGGGATCAAATGTCAGTTCTTCTATGCGCCAGAGCTCTAATTCTCGAACTTTCCTACTCACGTATATTTGGGGCCTGCAAATTCAAACAGTAGATGCCATCATCCCAGGGATCTCACTATCCATGGTTATCACTGTTCTTCTCTCTACTTCCTGCTCTCTTCCCTACCATACCCTGTTGGCTGACTTCTCCTTGCCTATGCATAGGAACACAGGAAGCTGCCTTATATCTGCTTTGCACATAGAAGGTCCCACTCAGGTTCAATCTCTGGCCCCTCCAGATAGGGCTGGGATAGAACCCCGCCTGAAAGCCTGGGGAGTCGCTGCCAGTTAACGTAGTCGATAGCGAGCCAGTTGGACCAATGGTCTGTCTAGTGGCGCCAGCACTGCACGACTGAGTCACAGCATTATAGAGGCTGCCTCCAGGTCCACTGCTGTTGCACCCTGTGGCCATGCACTTCCTCTGCATGTTTAGCACATGTGAAATTTATGCATGTCACACTGTTCCATATAAGGAGGGATCTTGACTGGGTTAGAATTCCCCTTGCATGATGAGCATGTTGGTGTGCATTTGAATCCCTTGCTTGCATGTGCCAAATACAAGAATGCCAGGGGATATGAATGTACAGATGTGGGGCTAGTCCACATGGCTCCACAATCCTCATGTATTTTTTCAATGCTTAGCAGGTGTGTATGACTCCACATTTAGAGTATGCTATCCAAACAACCTCTCTCATTCTTTCTTTCAATTTCCTAAAGTGGGCCTGTAGCCTGCAGAAGAGATCCCATAGTTTGGGTCAACCCTAGATTTTGAGGCCAGATTCAACGAAATAATTGTGCTAGTGGGAGCCAGTGGAATGAAATTGGCTTGGGGGGTAGGGAGGGACCCCCACATGGGTGAGGAGTGGGGAGATCATTCTGCCTGTTTGTGCTGATTGAACCATCATAATAGGCTGAAACCATGGGTGTATCCGGGGGGCAGGTGCCCCCCTAAATCAAGCAAATCAACAAAAATACTTAACTAACTGAGGTTCTGCCCCCTAACATGAAGCCTGCCCCCCCCAACATAAATCCTGGCTACGCCCATGCCCGACACTGAATTTGTCTCTTGGAGTGCCAAGCATTTTATAATTGTTTTTATTTCTGGTTTTTATTTATATTTATTTATTTCATTAAAAATATCTCTCTTTGATGGTAGAAAAAAGCCTCAAAGTGGTTTTGCAGAAAAAAATACAAACCAATAAAATTATCACTAAAAAAACCTGCAACCACAAAACATACAGAAAGTTAAAACCAGAATACAGTAGACCAAAACAAATCAAAACTCACACAAACTTTCTAAACATCTGGGTAAGCTTCCTTAAACACATTCAATGTAGTTGATGCCAGTTTGTGATTTAGTGATACCAATCTATTCAAACCTCAATAAATAAACGATCAAAAATTATGGTACATCACTGGCAGAATCAACTAATTTATCAGCTTTGTTTCAGTTTAGAACTTCTGTTATTTTAAAAGTTTCACTATGGACTTATCCACACTTACCTTTCCTCCATGCCGTCCAGCCATGGACTGCGTTTTAAAGCTATGGGTCTGAGCACCCTTTCTTTTTTTTTTTGCTCCAGAGCTTTCCCCATGAAATGCTGCTCTTTAAAGCTCAATCAGAGCAAATGGCAATCTGTGGATAACCCAAACTGTTGTTTGCTCTGATTAAGCACGAAAGAGCAGGTTTTTGTGGGGCGGAAAGCTCTGGGGCAAAAAAACCCAACGCTTGGACATGGAGCTTTTAAGTGTGGATCTGTGCCTGGAAAAATATAATAATAATAATTTAATAATTTATTATTTGTACCCTGCTCATCTGGGCATGTGTGCAAGGCATGTGTGAAGATTAAGATTAAATGGTGACTGAAGGCCACATAGATATATTAATAATTTTGTGTTTTATGAGGATCATGTGAGGATTATTATTAATGTATCTTACTTTCTTTTTCTCTTTAGTTTTATTCTGTTTGATATATTGCTTTTTATTATTCTCTTTAGTCTTGTTTGTATTTTATGGTCTATCAGGTTGAAAACCATTAATAAAATCAGTGGGGAAAAATAAAATAAATGAGTGGGGCAAAGGCTAAGTGTGGATAAGCCCCAAACAGTGGAAACTTTGCATGCGTTCCAATTTTGCAGCATCACAATTCTCAGAAAGTGCGAAACCACAATATGACATAAATATAGTTAAACTGCTTGCAAAGGTAGGGGAGCGATCTGACAAACTTTCAAGGCGGCATGGGTGTTTGAGGAGGGAAGAGCGCTGGACACTGAGAGAAAGTTAGCACCACAAAAACATGATCTTAAAAGTTTACAATGTTTGAAATATTTCTTCCATTTGATAGCACTATAGATTTAAATACAACGATGTATTCCAGACTATAAAACATTGTGTAACATTAGCTGTGGTTTTGCATAGTTAATCAATCTATTTCCATTAACATTTTGCCTTCTGTGAAATGGCTTGACCCTCCCTGGCCATATTGGTATGATCTTTCACCCTTTGGTCTGGCATTTGTTGATGAGGATCGCATATCTATTTTCCCATTGTGTCCTATTGATTTAAAAGCAAAACAAAAACGTGTTCTGTCAATTTCAAACATGTGGCTTCTTCTGCCCTATGGCTTTTGGCAGTGCTTCCCCCCATAAAAATGTTTAGGGGTACTCTCATTTTCCTAAACAAAATAAAAATTTCTTTCCAGTAGCACCTTAGAGACCAACTAAGTTTGTTCTTGGTATGAGCTTTCGTGTGCATGCACACTTCTTCAGATACACTTCTTCTCATTTTCCTACTCATATTGAAATGAGGCCAAACTTAGATTCACAAAATGTTTAGGGGTATGCATCCCCCCGCATCCCCCCAGAAAAAAAGCACTGACTTTAATTTGGTATACTTCTGTCAAAATATATTTGCAAATAAGAATCCATTATTCATTTGTGAAATTTATCTAAAATAACAATAATTTCCCAAGTATGCAGCTATGTATATGTGCATGCTCATTAACAGAGAAATTAGTTGATACCCTTGAAACCACATTGTCTATTAATTATCAGTTTGAGGTGGCTCCCCCTTGAAAAGGGACCTTAAGGTTCCTTATGCCACTGGGAACATTGCCATGGAAAGGTAAATTGTTCCACTATGTACAGGTGAAGGATAGGCGTGCCTGGCGTGCTCTGGTCCATGGGGTCACGAAGAGTCGGACACGACTGAACGACTGAACAACAACATGTACAGGTAGGTAGCCGTGTTGGTCTGCCATAGTCAAAACAAAATAAAATAAAATAAAAAATTCCTTCCAGTAGCAGAGTGTGGCTGGAAACTGCAATGCCTAGTCAGTGCTACAAGGTCATCATGGATGGGCAGAAAATGTAGGGAGAAAGCAAGCGAGGGTTGGTGTTAGTTTCAGAAGAAGTAAAGAGGAGGTCTAGAAGTAATTCTCTCAAGAAAAAGGGAACAACGAAAAAAGACGCCGGAAAGCGAGCTACAAAGGAAATAGCAACAGAACTATGTTCAGTGAAGAACAGTAAGCTAAAATGGCAACACAATCAACAGGGGATTGGGATTGGGACCTCCCTGTTTTGTTGTTTTATCTACAGTTAGTTGTTCTTAATTGGCCTGGATCTCTCTGTGTGTCTTTCCACATTCCCTGAACTCTACAGCAGCTGCAACCTGCACTGCTCTTTTTTCACTCAGTGTAACGCGCTGAATAAAGAAAGGCAATGAGAATTGACTTTCATTCCAGTAGTCTCTTGTTTTGTGGGGTGGGCCTTCATGTGCCGAATGAAGTGGGCATGCATCCTTTTATTTTATTTTTTAATATGATTGTGCTAGATTCCTAGACTAGCAGGCTGGCCGGCCCTGATAGAGAGGTATCTGAAGAAGTGTGCATGCACACGAAAGCTCATACCAAGAACAAACTTAGTTGGTGATCTTACGGCCACCTTAAAAGTAAAAAAAAAAAAAAAAAATCTATCACGGCATAAGCTGTTTTGTTCTACTTCATCAGATACATGAAAGGGACTATAGTTTACCAAAGCTTATGCCCTAATACATTTGTTAGTTTTTTCAGGTGTCACAAGACTCTCTGCTGTTTTAACAACTATTGTTGTTATGGTCAAGCTCTCACTTCCATACATTACTACTGGGAAAACCATATACGTACGGACCTTTGTCGGCAAGGTGATGTCTCTGCTTTTTAAGATGCTGTCTAGGTTTGTCATTGCTTTCCTCCCAAGAAGCAGGCGTCTTTTAATTTCGTGACTGCTGTCACCATCTGCAGTGATCATGGAGCCCAAGAAAGTAAAATCTCTCACTGCCTCCATTTCTTCCCCTTCTATTTGCCAGGAGGTGATGGGACCAGTGGCCATGATCTTAGCTTTTTTGATGTTGAGCTTCAGACCATATTTTGTGCTCTCCTCTTTCACCCTCTTTCAGCCTCATTAAAAGGTTATTTAATTCCTCCTCACTTTTTGCCATCAAGGTTGTGTCATCAGCATATCTGAGGTTGTTGATATTTCTTCCGGCAATCTTAATTCCGGTTTGGGATTCATCCAGTCCAGCCTATCGCATGATGAATTCTACATATAAGTTAAATAAGCAAGGAGACAATATATAGCCTTGTCGTACTCCTTTCCCAATTTTGAACCAATCAGTTGTTCCATATCCAGTTCTAACTGTAGCTTCTTGTCCCACATAGAGATTTCTCAGGAGACAAATGAGGTGATCCGGCACTCCCATTTCTTTAAGAACTTGCCAAACTTTGCTGTGGCCGACACAGTCAAATGCTTTTGCGTAGTCAATGAAGCAGAAGTAGATGTTTTTTCTGGATCTCTCTAGCTTTCTCCATATCCAGCGCATGTTCGCAATTTGGTCTCTGGTTCCTCTGCCCCTTCGAAATCCAGCTTGCACTTCTGGGAGTTCTCGGTCTACATACTGCTTAAGCCTGCCTTGTAGAATTTTAAGCATAACCTTGCTAGCGTGTGAAATGAGCGCAATTGTGCGGTAGTTGGAACATTTAAATACAGTTTAACAACTGTAATAACATTTAAATACTGCAGACTGAGAGAGTGGCTGGCCAAGGCCACACCTAGGGAGGTCATGGCAGAGATGAGATTTGAACTTCCTGATTCATACGTAGCTTTATCTTTTAGCCACTATTGCGAACCATAATTTAATGGAGTTCGTAGGAATCAAGGGTTAATGGAAGCATTTAGTGTAAGAAAGCATGTTGAACACAGAATAATTAATTCCAATTCTGTGATAAAACTGCTGCCTATTGATTTACAACCCCTTCTGGTTAGAAAGCCCTTTGGTGGAAACCTGATTCTTAATTATTGTCACAGGAATCCTGGGCTTGTCAGGAAGCGATTTCCATCAAGCTGATTAGCCCTTTCACTGCTCGGAGCATTTTCGTGTCGTATTTAGCAGCTGCTTCCATGTTCATTACCCTCTCCATTCAGCAGGGTATTCCTGCACTGCCTAGAGGAGAAACACACACTTAAGTGCCACCTAACAATGAACATGGAAATGCTATTTTTCTTAAAGCAAACAAAGTAGCCATTATACAAACAAATGTGGATCTAGAAATGATAAGAACCATTGTTAAAGCATAGTTTCCTTCAATTATATAATGTAAAAACAATTATTTTTCAACTTTCTGGAATATTCTGCATACCCTCCACACCTTTGCTAAAAATAGAACGTAACTTGATGAGGAGAAAGATTTTTCCACAATTTTTAATATTTGTTATTGTTGCGTTAATTTGATACATCTAGTGTACAGAAGTTCATAACTGAACAAAGTGCTTAATAATACATAATGAATAGTTAATACTGTTTATTAATCATATTAAACACAATGTAAGCCATATATGATATCACATTTATTTCATCAAGTCATGTATTTCTACATGAACAAATACTGTATCTCAATCTCTGCAGATAAAATAAATACAAATGTCTCTGCAAATAAATATCACAAAGGCACATATCAGTAAGGATACATACTATGCAAATGGTAAGTATACTGAATATTATATGACTCTTCAATATCTCTCTTGACCTTCTTACCTCATAATCAATGCCTTACCCATCCATCACTTCACTGTCGGAAGAAAAGTGTGGTTGCCCCCGAGGTTCTGCTTTTGGGCTTCCTATAAGCCTCTGGTTGGCCATGGTGAGAACAGGAGGGGGGCCTGGATGGGCCATTGGCCTGATCCAGCAGACTCTTCTTATTAAGTAGTGGGTGGACATAGCAGACGACACAGTGATTCTCCAAGCAGCTCTCTTTATTCTCAGGCTGGAACAGAATTGAACTGAAGGGCTGAGCCAGCCTGCTTATATAGTAACATGCAACAGTAACAACTCTCTCTAGCTACCCAATACGTGAACGGCACTCTCAATCCTTCATTTGCATGTGGACCTGAGTGAGAACTGCAGTCACGGTGGGCAGAGTGAAACTATATACACATACCCCTAGTGGCCTAGGGTGAGAATTTCAATACATAACACTTCTGTTCTTAAGAGGAAAAAGCCAACAGTTTCTTGATCATAGAACTCCATAATCAGGAAATTTAACTTTCCCATAACATGTAAACAAATCCCACTCTTTAACATATCTTGGCAATGTGTTTATTCTGCCCTGATGAAAATCAGAGCTGAATTTTGATTCATTAATATAGCAGACCACATTTTTTGAAACCGTTCACATATAGGAACCGTTCACTGCCTTTCTTCCTATAGCTATACGTGCATTAACAGGCAATTTAACATTTTGTTTCACAAAACTCTTATTCAGTAAGGCTTAACTTTGTGCCAAAACTAGCTTTTGCCTAAAAACATCACATATGCTCCACCATCAGCTAAAATATCTGAATCTTTTTACACCACCACCAAATGTCTGCTTCTTTAAATTTAGATTTATACCTTCAACAAACAGAACTTGATAATACATAAATCACTTAATTTTTGCAGAAGTAAAATGCTATTTATGACTAATCTACGAATTTGCTCTTTATTTCCACATTTAGTGAAATTGATGGCATCCGTAGATTTAAATAACGGCATGCCTGATTATCTGTGGTACTATACAAATTTATTCCCCAGTTCAGCTTGAACTTACCTTCCTTACAGTTATCAAGGTCCTATCTGGACCTTAAAAAACACATTCAAAATATGTTAAATTCCTTCTAATCTATTTCTAACTTCTGCATATTAAGGAGGAGTGAGCAGCTAAAACATCCAGGTATTTAATTCAATTAAAAAAGTAATTCTTACTTTATAAAATTACTTTTTGTCTTCTAAGACTGTCCATTATTTTAAGGAGATGTCTATTCCTAATTATTCCTCTTCATGTGTTTTCCCTTCTGTCCCCTTCCTGCAATAAGATCTCTCATTACTATCTATACTCTGATTTAGCAAACAACAACTTTGAATTGTCAAAATCAGCATCCATTGCAAGCCATTTAACCCATTATACTACTTTGCTACTGTGCTTAGGATCCTCACCTGGATCTGTTACCTCTATGAAATATTAAAAGTCCCAGTTCTGCAGAACACTGCAAATGAAAATTGTGGCCTGAACAGTGTGACATATAAATATGAGTAAGATTAACAGGACTTATTTCACTTAATTACTGGCAGAATCATAAAACAAGACCTCAAGACAAATCTGATTTTTTTCCATGGCCATATCTGTCTTCAGCGTTGCTGACCATGTTTTCTGTGAGTCATACGAACGAATTAAGAAGTTTGTGCATTTAGTTTAGGGGGGAAATGTTTTGTAGCCTGGTTGAAGCTGGAATTAGCCCTCTGGTGAGCACTATTGGCCTTGACAGATTTTTAAAAGATTTCTGAGCTTGGTGTGCTATAGCCTGTGGGTTCTCCTGTATCCTAAATCTTCACCTTTAAAGTCCTAAACAGCCTGGGACCTGGAGGATTGCCTTCACCCATATAACTGTGTCCATAAATGGAGTTCTGCTTCAGAAGCGCTTCATGATTAAGATTGGTTGGGTTGGTTGGCCCAAGAAATGGGACCTTCTCGGTGGTGGCCTGAGAACAGCAGAACTCCTTTCTTACTGACTTGTGCTTTGCCTCATTGTTCAGACCTTTAGGCAAGCATCGAAGATATTCCTCATCAATGCTGCCTTTAACTGAGGATCATGATTAGCAGCTTCTTAGCTTTTGCCAGTGCTTCCTGATGTGGCCTGTTATCTTTTTATTTTGCCATGTACTTTTTTACATGTTGCTTTGCAAGGGCATAGCTCTGTATACCAACCAAAATAGTGTGTGTGTGTGTGTGTGTGTGTGTGTGTGTGCGCGCGCGCATCTTTTGCTCTTTGCATTCTGTATCTATTTTATTATCTGCTTTACTTTGCCATCTTCAATTTTTGTTTTGCTTATTCTTTTTATTATGCTTGGGGAAAAGAGCAGATGTTCATGGGAGGAAAGGATGTGTGGTGCCACTCTCCAACGGTCATACCAAGAACAAACTTAGTTGGTCTCTAAGGTGCTACTGGAAGGATTTTTTTATTTTTTATTTTGTTTTGACTCTCCAACGGGTTTGTGTTGGGGTGAAGAGATCTTAGTGTATGGGCAATGGAAATAGGACAAGCCAAGGAAGGGGACAATGGCAACTTTCTGTTATTGTCCTTCTGGTCCTCCCTCTAGTAGGGAAAGCTCCTGTTGGCATGTAGGCAACAACAGGGCTTTGACTCCTACCACTGAATGGGAAAACATCTGCCACCTAGATTACTCCAGATGAGTATGATTTGAGTCTAGATGAGTGTATTGCCATGTATCACCGAGACCAAGGTGGAAGGGTTAGCTCAGGGGTAGGCAACCTAAGGCCTGGGGGCAGGATGCGGCCCAATCGCCTTCTCAATCCGGTCTGGGAATCAGCATGTTTTTACATGAGTAGAATGTGTCCTTTTATTTAAAGTGCATCTCTGGGTTATTTGTGGGGCATAGGAATTCGTTCATCCCTCCCCCCCAAAAAAAAATATATAGTCCGGCCCACCACATGGTCTGAGGGATGGTGGACCGGTCCACGGCTAAAAAAGGTTGCTGACCCCTGGGTTAGCCTCTCATAGCTGTGTCTGCTAGAGTGCAGCAAGAACACAGGTCATATGAATGGGAAGGTGGGTTCATGGGAATCTATGGAGGTTCCCTTTACATATATGCAGCCCAGCAATATTCCAGCCTGAAGTGTTTTATTTATTGAAGTTAGACATGCAAGGCAGGCTAGGGACTCCAGGCATGCATAATAGGAACCCACCAAGTAGTCACTACTCTAATTATAACAGAAATACCTTTCCTCCCATGTGTCCCGGAGAGTCTTCTGTGTTTCTTCAAGCAAGCACTAGAAGCAATAGATAGGGTAACGCGGCAGCCTGGTTGCTCTTACCCTCCAAATACTAGGTCAGCCATCTGGAATATGCTTGAGAGCACAGCCTGGGGTTACAATTTGCGGCTTGGCAGGGCCAGGATTTCAGCATGTTCTTTTAGAGTTTCGCGAAGTGACAATTCACATGAGTTATCCTACCTTTGTTGCCTTCTCCGCATCCTGGCTCTTTGAGGTGTCGGTTATCAGCTTGCTGAGTCTTCCTGAAAGAGTAGTTCCCTATTTAGCTTTATGGTTTTCCTATTGGCAGCTCTGTAATTGTCCTCAGAGAGCAGGAATAACCCCTCAGCGCCCTTTAAGGGGCACTGCAGGCAAGGGAGACCTCCAAATCTTGGCCCACCAGACCCTGCGGGTGGAGCTGCGTCTTCACTGCCAGAGCACTTGGCCGCTCTACATCTCAGGCATCTCTGTGTTGCACTCTGCATCTTTGGAAATCATTGGAACTGCTCGTTGGAAGGTCTGCAAGTGCTTGTCATTAGGATAAGCACCATGTTTCTCTATTTCCTGCCATTAATGAGGAATTCTCCTGAAATCTGTATGCTTGTGGTGGGGGTTGCTGTTAGGGTGCTGCATTGAGAATATATGTATGTGATATGTGCATGGGAAGGGTTCTGAGTGCAGTGTGTGTGTGTGTTAAAGTTTGCAATTATGTATGTGTGTGTCTACATCCCAATCCCAAAGAAGGGCAGTGCCAAAGAATGCTCTAACTACCGCACAATTGCACTCATTTCACACGCTAGCAAGGTTATGCTTAAAATTCTACAAGGCAGGCTTAAGCAGTATGTGGACCGAGAACTCCCAGAAGTGCAAGCTGGATTTCGAAGGGGCAGAGGAACCAGAGACCAAATTGCAAACATGTGCTGGATTATGGAGAAAGCTAGAGAGTTCCAGAAAAACATCTACTTCTGCTTCATTGACTACGCAAAAGCATTTGACTGTGTCGACCACAGCAAACTATGGCAAGTTCTTAAAGAAATGGGAGTGCCAGATCACCTCATTTGTCTCCTGAGAAATCTCTATGTGGTACAAGAAGCTACAGTTAGAACTGGATATGGAACAACTGATTGGTTCAAAATTGGGAAAGGAGTATGACAAGGCTGTATATTGTCTCCCTGCTTATTTAACTTATATGCCGAATTCATCATGCGAAAGGCTGGACTTTCTTTATTTAACTTTATTTAATTTATATGCAGAATTCATCATGCGAAAGGCTGGACAGGATGAATCCCAAACCGGAATTAAGATTGCCGGAAAAAATATCAACAACCTCAGATACGCTGATGATACTACCTTGATGGCAGAAAGTGAGGAGGAATTAAAGAACCTTTTAATGAGGGTGAAACAGGAGAGCGCAAAATATGGTCTGAAGCTCAACATCAAAAAAACTAAGATCATGGCCACTGGTCCCATCACCTCCTGGCAAATAGAAGGGGAAGAAATGGAGGCAGTGAGAGATTTCACTTTCTTGGGTTCCATGATCACTGCAGATGGTGACAGCAGTCACGAAATTAGAAGACGCCTGCTTCTTGGGAGAAAAGCAATGACAAACCTAGACAGCATCTTAAAAAGCAAAGACATCACCTTGCCGACAAAGGTCCGTATAGTTAAAGCTATGGTTTTCCCAGTAGTAATGTACGGAAGTGAGAGCTGGACCATCAAGAAGGCTGATCGCCGGAGAATTGATGCTTTTGAATTATGGTGCTGGAGGAAACTCTTGAGAGTCCCATGGACTGCAAGAAGATCACACCTATCCATTCTCAAAGAAATCAGCCCTGAGTGCTCACTAGAAGGACAGATCCTGAAGTTGAGGCTCCAGTACCTTGGCCACCTCATGAGAAGAGAAGACTCCCTAGAAAAGACCCTGATGTTGGGAACGATGGAGGGCACAAGGAGAAGGGGACGACAGAGGATGAGATGGTTGGACAGTGTTCTCGAAGCTACTAACATGAGTTTGGCCAAACTGCGAGAGGCAGTGAAGGATAGGCGTGCCTGGCGTGCTCTGGTCCATGGGGTTACGAAGAGTCAGACACGACTGAACGACTGAACAACAAAATGTGTGTGTGTCTAACACACACACTCCGCACTGCTTGAATGCAGGCCTGGAGAGCTGTCTATCCAGGCAACCTGATTCTGAGGCTCAAAAATGTTTTGCACCCTTGCCTAAAGTTTCCCACACTCCTTTTTATGCCCCAAGGTTGGTTTAATGATGAGTAGGCCTTCCTCCAGCAGACTCTTCTGTAGAAAGTTGAGCCATGTTTCAGCCATCCCAAATAACTATTTACAGTATTTAAAAAACAAACACAAAAACTATATAATCTGAAGTGAGGTAGGTAATGGTAAAGGACCCCTGGACGGTCAAGTCCCGTGAAAGGTGACTATGGGGTTGTGGTGCTCACCTAGCTTTCAGGCAGAGGGAGCCGGCGTTTGTCCACAGACAGCTTTTCAGGTCATGTGGCCAGCATGACTAAACCGCTTCTGGCGCAACGGGACACCGTGACGAAAGACAGAGTGCACGTAAACACCACTTACCTTCCTGCCATAGCGGTACCTATTTATCTACTTGCACTGGCATGCTTTCAAACTGCTAGGTTGGCAGAAGCTGGGACAGAGCAACGGGAGCTCACCCAGTTGTGTGAATTCGAACCGCCGACCTTCTGATCGGCAAGCCCTAGGCTCAGTGGTTTAGACCACAGCACCACCCACGTCTGAAGTAAGCACCAGGGAGCTTAGGGAGACTTACCAGCAAGCAAAGGTGCTGAAGAATCAGTGAAATAATTCAGAGACGAAGTTGAGGGTGGGACAGTTTCACAAAAATGTTTCCCCTTGAATTTCTGCATCAATTTTGGTTCAGTATTAAAGCCATGATTCCTACATTTGAGCTTCCTGAATATACTCCTGAGTTTTGTAGAGCAAAATAGTATCAGAGCTATGCTTGGCTATCCAGCAGACTCATTTATATGGAACTCTACTATACACTTGGGAGTAGAATATGACCTAGTTTGGTAGAGCCTTTTTTGTGTGTGCATAAAATTAAAAAACAAGAAGTCCATTGAAGAACATCTATGCTATATCATACAAAGTTCGGACTCAGCCCCAGTTTTCCCTTTGCCACTTATTCATGCACACACCACTTAAAATCTACATAAATTAAATGCTGAGCAACAACAGTTCATTAGCTAGCACTTAACTAATGCTAAATTACAATGACATTCATAGGAATGCATCATGAATTTATTATGATGTCAGTAATTATAGAGAATACAAAATGAATTGCAAGGGAGGGTTCAAATCCTACAATATTGCCCTTTCCCAAATTCTAGAACCATTCACTGGGAGGAAAACACCAGTAAGGTAACATTTGAGGCATAAGGACAGGGAAAGTTGAACCAAACTGAGCAGTTGCCATTCTTAGTGCCCACAGCGTTGGGATATCATTTGATACCATTTTCACAAAGTAAAATATTTGGCGGAAGCCAGACAAAACTGTTCTCAGTGAGAGAAAGCAACATATGTCCTTAAATCTCCCATTGAAATTATTGAACTGAAAAGTGATTAAGGGTGCAATCCTATGGTCTCTGGGAGATCTCCAGTGTTGAAGCAGGAGAACTAATGTTGAGAGAAATTGCAATCAAACATAACTATTCATGAGTGCTAATTAGTGCATGAAGGGGTTAAGACCAGAGAGGTTGATTCCTAGACTCAGTTAGGTCACACCTCCTCATAGCTGTCAACCTTCCCTTTTTTACGGGAAATTCCCCTATCAGTACTATAGTATAGTACTGATAGGGGAATTTCCTGCAAAAAAAGGGAAGGTTGACAGCTATGCACCCCCTTTTCTCTGATGATGGAGGAAGTGATGCCTTCTCTTTCTGTTCCCTCTCCTCTCACACAATATACCGGTAAATGACCAAGGAAGATGTGCCTAAGTAAGCCCAAAGATTAGAGCACATGTTTGAAACTAGATCTCTGTATTTTCTGCTTGCTTTCTCCTTGCTGCTGCTTGGATAAGTTCATGATCTGACATTTGGAACATTTTGTAAGTAATGCATTTTAAACTTACTTAACAGTGTGTGGTCTGTTCATTGCAAGAGGGGTAGAAAGAGGGGAATGCTTTGTAAGCAGACAAAACAGGATATGCAAAAGGTTTAACATGCTACATTGCTAATGCTTCACTGTACTGCTTGATTTTTGTGAATTTAAACTCTGCTATTGGGAGCTCTCTCCTGCTAGAGAATGAGTTTAGCCTCAATGTTTTGAATCCAGGCACCCAGCCTTGTTGTTGTTGTTGTTGTTGTTTTTGTTGTTGTTGTTGTTTAACCCACACATGTGGGTCACAGGGATTCATATTTTCCACCCACAGGACTCACCCAATCTGATGCCACTCACCCCTCCAAATTCCTGGCCCAACCAACATTTGAGCTCCAGCATGGGCAAGACCAAAAAGGGGGTGTTCTCTCTCTCTCTCTCTCTCTCTCTCTCTCTCTCTCTCTCTCTCTCTCTCTCTCCTTTCCTCCCATTGTTTCAAAAAGTGTTTTAAAGAATTCTGAGACTGAAAAGTAGAGAGAAGAATGCAGAATGTTTCTCCATCCTCAGTTCTGCCCTGCTGGCAATGGCCCAGCAGGGTGTTGGATGAAATGCTTAAACTTCCTTCAGAATTCACACACCCGACTTTAGGATTGTACCGTAAATGGGCAGTCTTGTGCCTATGGTTTAAAAGGCTACAGTTTTGTTTCACTCCCATTATGACCCCAATGTTAACTGCATTAGTTCAGTCAAATATCATAAGGACTGACAGTATATGTGAGCTTGCTTATCTATGGATAGGTTAACTGGATTTTTTGTATTTCTAGGAACATATTGTGTGAGTTTCTTCTATTATGCACAATATGGTGGTGCAACACTTGTATTGTGTCACTAGGTGTTTGACACTTTAACTTGGTGTAGGGGCAATAAATAGATTTTTAACAAACATCCACTTTTCTAAAAAGAAAGACAGCCAATGAACTCAAACAGTAACCACACAATTTAACTACCTAAATCGGTGCAAAAACATTTCATACTAACATTGATTCCCTAAAATTACAAATTTCTTATATAAATAATGAAAACACACGTTAAATACAGATAATAGGAGCAAACCCATGGAGTTCTTGGACTGAATAAAGTCACCCTCATGCTTTGTTCCCATTTCCCAGGTTTCTTTAGGAATTCTGTAGAGTTCTCAGATCCACAAGGCAGGCTAAGTTTGCCAGTGAAGATTTGAATTGTTCACATTTAACTTCCTTGCTTTTTGTCATTTAAACGCGTTTAACCTTATGCCTTTAATGCTGCACTTAACAGATTTGTTACCAATGAAGATGCTTTTGAATGAGAGTCCCACCAGATGCTCTCTGAGGCTGCAAACTTGTCATAGGTTATGTGGCAGCAGATCTCATTGTCTTCAGCTAGATTTATGTGTGAGTTGTAGCTGAAATAGTTAAATTGTTCCAGGCCCATTCACAATGCATGAATAACCATCTTCATAGTCTCTGGCATCATATAGTTCATTTTTTAGTGGGGTGAAAAAAATATTTTGAATGATTTTAGTGGAAGGAAAATATATTCTCATGTTTAATAAGTACAGGCTGGTAAAAATGTGAATGCTTTTCAATCCACATGTTGCAAATACCATTTTGAGTTCTTAAGATACAGAGTCTTCCTTTAGAAAACTGGGTGGGGGGGTTGTATGTGTGTGTGATTAATGCCCAAGTAGTTTTATTAGCTGGCTTGCTATCTTCTGTTTCTAAACCATCATGAAGCATCCTTAAAATGGTATTTCTCTTGCATTTTACATGACTTCAGGGCTTGCTGTTCTCGCCTGTCAGGTCTTTTCAAATCACTTAACATTTACTGGAACAATTCTGCACTGCAGGATTTGCTGTTCATCCAGCGTGGTGTTTGGATCACAGCTGCTACACTCTTGTTGTCTCAGCAAGAGAAAACACTTTGTACCATTTCATCAGGAAAGAGCTTGTTCTTTATTTTCTGAATTAAGATTTACACACTCAGCTAAGCGGAGCTATCAGCAGCCTAACGTTTTTTCTAAGTAAAATTCGGATTTAAAAAAGTGCAGTTTGTACATTTATTTCTAAATACATTTGATCACTGGGAAACACTAAGCTAGGGATGTACGTAACCAATCTAAATATTTAAGAAAAAAGATGCTCAACACAAGAAGCTGTTTCTTGAAAGAAAGCTCGATTCCTGTAGGACTAAGGCCACACGCCTAGGCATGCTCACCTAGGCTAGGAGTAAACCACTGGCCACAGCATGAGTATAATATGCAACTGATTGTGCTGCAAGGGCCCCTTACAGCATCAGGTTTCAACATGGCTAATAATGTTTTCTACCAAAAGGGATGTGGGTGGTGCTGTGGTCTAACCCACAGAGCCTAGGGGGCTTGCCAATCAGAAGGTCGGCAGTTCGAATCCCCGTGACGGGGTGAGCTCCTGTTGTTTGGTCCCAGCTCCTGCCCACCTAGCAGTTCAAAAGCACGTCAAGTGCTAGTAGATAAATAGGTACCGCTCCAGCGGGAAGGTAAACAGTGTTTCCGTGCGCTGCTCTGGTTCGCCAGAAGCGGCTTAGTCATGCTGGCCACATGACCCGGAAGCTGTCTGCGGACAAACGCCAGCTCCCTCGGCCTATAGAGCAAGATGAGCGCTGAAACCCCAGAGTCGTCCGCAACTGGACCTAACGGTCAGGGGTACCTTTACCAAATATTTATGCCAGCAAAGAAATGCATATACTGGTGCAGGAAAAACCTGAGTGATCCAGATGCTACACAGCTGCACAGGCGACCTACGAACTGTTCCCTGTTCAGTTAGTCAGGTTTCATTTACTTCTGTGCTTCTTTAGTTTTTAAAGCCCAAATCAAGCTACTTTTTTACCTGCAAGGAAATATATTTGGGGTCCCATCATCTATGTTAGATGCCTGCAGTTGGAAGAAGCCCTCCTGAAGCATTTATTGCATGGATACACTACGTAGGCAGTTATGTAACCTAAGAAGGCACTACACAAATATACCAGTACTCTCTCTTCTCTATTTCACTCCTTAATAGCTCTTATGTAATGTTTTGATCATGTTGGTCTCGTACTGTGTGTGCTCACTTCCTCTGCCGGTTTTTGCATCTACCCCTTCAGCCTGATGAGAAATAGATCTATTCGTTTTTATTTCATTCACGGAATTTGTGTACCACCCTTCATCCAAAGATCTCAGGGCAGTTCACACCATCAAAATACAAAATAATTGTTCTTTTTAAAAGCTTTACTTCCAGTCACATCTCAGCACATTCTTTTCCGCCTCTTTCCTCCCCACAAGCTACTGGGTTCTGTTAAAGTAAGGACAAACTTGGTCAGACCACACCTAGAGTCCTGTGTCCAGTTCTGGACACCACAATTTAAAAAGGATGTTGACAATCTGGAACATGTGCAGAGAAGGGCAACCAAGAGGATCAAGGGTCTGGAAACCAAGCCTGATGAGGAATGGCTGAGGCAGTTACATACGTTTAGCCTGGGAAAGAGGAGACTGAGAGGAGATATGATAGCCAACTTCCTAAAGGACCACCCCATGGAGGATGGAGCAAGCTTGTTTTCTCCTGCTCTGATGGGAAGGACCCATACGAATGGCTTCAAGTTACAAGAAAGGCAATTCCAACTAAACATTAGGAAGAACTTTAGGATAGTATGAACTGGTTGACAGTGGAATGGTCTCCCTCAGAAGATGGTGGACTCTCCTTCCTTGGAGGTTTTTAAGCAGAGGATGGATGGCCATCTGTCATGGATGCAATAGTTATGATTCCTGCATTCAGCAGGATGGACTAGATGACCCTCAGGGTCCCTTCCAACTCTACAATTCTGTGAGTCTATGAAAAAACAACTTATAGGTAACAGAATATAACACCAGTGTTAGCAGCCCTAATGGAGGAGAGAAGGTGATGTGGGCCATAACTATGCTATCTGGGTGACAGTGCTGAGCATCTACCCACTAATTGCCAACAGGACATTCAACCTGATCACAGGACAGCTGGGTTTTTTTTAAGCAACCACCATGTCACAAAATGGTCAGGTATGAATTGGGCCAGCTGTGTATTGTGCTGCTTCTGAATCAGGGCATGTGGCTTATCCTAGGCAACCCTTTAATTTTCAAAGCTGACGTAGGATTTGAAGCTGAGTTAAAGGTAAAGGTAAAGGGACCCCTGACCATTAGGTGCAGTCGTGTCTGACTCTGGGGTTGTTGCGCTCATCTCGCATTAATGGCCGAGGGAGCCGGCATACAGCTTCCTGGTCATGTGGCCAGCATGACAAAGCCGCTTCTGGTGAACCAGAGCAGCGCATGGAAACGCCGTTTACCTTCCCGCCAGAGTAGTACCTATTTATCTACTTGCACTTTGGTGTGCTTTCGAACTGCTAGGTGGGCAGGAGCTGGGACCAATCAATGGGAGCTCACCCCGTCGCGGGGATTCGAACCGCCGACCTTCTGATCAGCAAGCCCTAGGCTCCGTGGTTTAACCCACAGTGCCACCTGTGACCCAGGTGAGTTACGTGCATCCAAATCCCTCCTATCATTGTGCAACTCATCACATTGCCTCACGTTCATAGCAGAATCAAAATACTAGTATTCCCTATGCCGTGATATATTATCAACTGTACCTTCTGTGCTTGTTTGTTGCCCTTCTGACTATGAACTGTTCATTTTTGCCCAGGTGAGAATGAAAAGATGCCCTTGGACCTCGGTGCATAACGCAGCCAGGTGTCCTATGTCGCAGGAGCAATCCTCTATTTGAAGGTGCCCTCTGTTTGAACACTCTTCAACCCAAATTCATTTTAAGAATTAAGGAACTAAAAGAAAGAAGGGCAGGTGTCTTGAGATTGCCCATCAACAGTGCAAGACAGCAGACTGAGATGGCATGCAAGTCACCAGGCACACAAGTCCCACCCCACCCCCCACTATGACGAGATGTATTTCTGCTTAAATTATACAAATTGTATGCAAAAAAGTATCCTCTTTTTTGCTGATGCATTTCTTGTTTTTTGGTAATGTGTAAGTGTTCACACTCTTGGCGGACCCCCAGGCACTAGGCCAAAGGGCTGTTAGCAACACAAGAAGGAAGAGCAGAGTTCTTCAAAACATCTGTCTAGCACTTGTCTAGTTAAAGCTATGGTTTTCCCAGTAGTGATGTATGGAAGTGAGAGCTGGACCATAAAGAAGACTGATCGCAGAAGAATTGATGCTTTTGGATTGTGGTGCTAGAGGAGACTCTTGAGAGTCCCATGGACTGCAAGAAGATCAAACCTATCCATTCTGAAGGAAATCAGCCCTGAGTGCTCACTGGAAGAACAGATCCTGAAGCTGAGGCTCCAGTACTTTGGCCACCTCATGAGAAGAGAAGACTCCCTGGAAAAGACCCTGATGTTGGGAAAGATGGAGGGCACAAGGAGAAGAGGACGACCGAGGATGAGATGGTTGGACAATGTTCTCGAAGCTACCAACATGAGTCTGACCAAACAGCGGGAGACAGTGGAAGACAGGAGTGCCAGGCCTGCTCTGGTCCATGGGGTCACGAAGAGTCGGACAGAACTAAACAACTAAACAACAACAACAGCACTTGTATCATGGGATTGACAGTAGGAGGAATGTTGACTCTTGAGTATCAGGGAAGCCTTATTACGAACCACTGCAGGAGCCACATTCAGGGCTATTGTTTTTCATTTTCTTCCTTAATTCAACTAGTGAAGGGAGGGATTTGTAGAATAGACTAAAATACTGCAGGACACAAACATTCGAAATAATGATGGAACGAACATTTTCTGGTTCTATTATAGAAGGTTAATTGTACACTGTGCTTTTTCCCTGGCAGTACTCAACGGCACACAGTACTGGCACCCCCCCAATCTTGTAATAAGTTAAATGGAGGGTGGGGAGAACAAGCAAGCAACCGTGGCTAAAAGGGGGGGACGCAAAAAAGCAGGAGGCTGCGGAAGTGGCGGCATCAAGGAAAAGGAGGCAGTTGTTCAAGTCGCCGCTGTCAGTCCACAGGTTCCCCCTTGGCTGCTGCTGGATGTGCTGCTGTGCCGCTGCCTCGCTGCACCATGAGTGACCAGGTAAGCGCGAGCATCTCTGCTTGCTCTTTCCATGTCTGTGGGTGCAGGAGGGAGGGAGGGAGGGAGGGAGGGAGAGAGAGAGAGAGAGAAGGGGGGAGAGCATCATGGTGCGTACCGGCACCTTTTTTTCTAGAAAAAAGCACTCATTGTACATATTATTACTATTAATGTTTGATGTTTTATTATGGTTTTATATGTGTTGGAAGCTGCCCAGCAGGGCTGTCTTACCCATAGGCGCTAGGGGTGCCGGGCTCTCAGTGACGCCAGGCCGAGAGTCCGAGACCCAAGAGTTGAGTCCGGGGAAGAGCCCGCCCATTGGTTGGAGCACTGCAGGTGGCTCTTCTGCTGCAGGTGGCTCTGCGGCAAGAGTTCGGGGGCAACCAAGCCAGTGAGATGCTGAGGCAGCCAGCCGGCTCCACTCTCCTGTGCGCCTGGGACTGGGCAAACGGGGGGGGGGGGCGGCCAGGCAGTTCTTTGCACCCTGGCGCCGCATATGCTTAAGATAGCCCTGCCACCCAGAGTGGGGTATAAGTAAAAATATATTATTATTATATTATTATTATTAGTAGGACTGGGCCCAATGGATGTAACCTTTTGGTCAGAAGAAGGATGCTTCAGGGTCTCTGGAATGTTCTCTGAAACGCATGTCAACCTTTGCTATTTCATATCAATTTGCTTCTGTTCTCTTTCCCTCTCAGTAGCTGCTTCGTAGCTGAGCCAACTGGGAGAGATAATAGAGTCAAAGAATGGTAGAGTTGGATGGGACCGGGATCAAACAGCAAGTTTGATTGGCACATGGCACCATGTGGCAAATGAGATTTGGCTAGAGAATAACTTCATTAAGCCAAATTAGATGTTGCCCTCACTCCAAATAAGCAAACATTTTTCAGGGGCAAAACAAAATAAAAAATAAAAAATTCCTTCCAGTAGCACCTTAGAGACCAACTAACATTTGTAACCTGTAACATTTTTCAGGGGGACAGATTCCCCCATTTCGATTTGGCCTTAATCAGTAATTACGTTAGCGTTTTTAAATACGTATATTTATTCTGATGTGAATGTATATGCTCAATATATAGCTCAAAATACCAGGATCTTCACAGCTGAAAATCATTAACCATAACAAATAGTATTCTGAGCACATCAGTTACATATAAATGTAATCCAAATATTTGAGCATGTCAGAAATGTTCACATTTATGTGAAACTGATTTCAGCAGAGTTTCTGGCTGATAGCTTTTGGTAATGCAACATTCCTTTAAATTGATTTGACTCTTATTTTCAGCAGATGTGAAAAACAGTCTTGAATAGAATTAATGAATCCACCTTTTTAGCCTATGGATAATAGTTGACTAATTAAGTCATTCACTTTGGCAGCCTGCATACATGATTATATGAATTATTGCTTATTAATTAGATTTAAATGCTCAATTGAATTCAATGGGCTTACTCCCATGTTAGTGTGTATAGGATTGCAGCCCACATTTCTGTCTGTGCTGTAATAAAAAATAAATACTCACTATCAATACAGTAGATATATATAAAATAAGAAGAAAACACTTAAAAGAAATAAAACAAAGATAAAACAAAGGTGATGACAGCTTCTTCTTTCACGATCACTCGTAGCCAAGTAAGATTGTCTTCCATAAATACGGTTTTAACAATGAGTCCCTAAGTGACTGTGCAGGCCATTTCTGGATCCACACGTCCTTCCACAGGGGGACATTGGTTTACGGGCGGGAGTTGATCACGGTGTGGATTTGCCAAGCGTGCCTTCCTCTTAGCACGTTTCTCCCTTGCATCCTGAGTTCGAGTGTCTTCAAAGCCCATGATACCTTTGGTAAAGGCTGTTCCCCTTTACCAAATGACAGTAAATCAGTGCCCGCAAAAAATAACAGAACAAAATAAAATAATAAAATAATAATGGAATCATAGAGTTGTAGAGTTGGAAGGGACCCATAGGGTCATCTAGTTCAACCCCCTGCAATGCAGGAATCTCAGCTAAAGCATCCAAGACAGATGGCAACACATGTGACAAAAATTATGTCAGAGGATGGAATTGCATTTAGCTGACACTTGATTAACTGTGCCCCAATTCAGTTAGGAGGGCTGTGCATATGGAAGTATACCCGAAGTAGCATCTCCACCCCCATCATTCAGCCCCGACACTGAGGTCCAGATCCGAGGGCTTTCTGGTGTTTCCCTCACTGCGAGAAGTGATTTTACAGGGAACAAGGCATAGGGCCTTCTTGGTAGTGGCGCCCGCCCTGTGGAATGCCCTCCCATTAGATGTCAAGGAAATAAAACAAAATCTGACTTTTAGAAGACATCTGAAGGCAGCCCTGTATAGGGAAATTTTTAAATTTCTGATGTTTTACAGTTTTTTATATGTGCTGTAATGTAAGCTGCCTAGAGTGGCTGTGGAAACCCAGTCAGATGGGCAGGGTATTAAATAACAACAACAACAACAACAACAATTCCTGCATCATACTGAGTCATACTTGGTGCTTCTTCTGGCTGGGGCAACCCAGTCCGATGGGTGGGGTACAAATAATAAGATTATTACATCAATCTGCAGCATCTTTGTTCTCATCTGTGACAACAAAGCGTTCTGTTACAGGATTTACCTCCAGCAGAGCACTTGGCCCCTTCCCAAGCGACTTTTTTCCTGCTCACAAGGCAACTTTGGGTTGTTGGCAGTGAGTCTGCAATCTCTTCTAAATTCTTTGAACTCATTTATTTTCTGTCCTGTGGTGGCATTTATTATTATTATTATTATTATTATTATTATTATTATTATTATTATTATTATTATTCTTTTGCACATTTTATTCTTACAACCTTGAGATATAGGCTGGCAATGAATAGCCCAAGATCCTTCTCCAGCCCAGCTTCATAGATGAGTGGTGATTTTAACCCTGGTGATTTTACACTGATTTTTACACCCTAGTCCATTTAATATCCCTCCACATTCTGGAAAGTAGGCAAAGAATCTTAAGATTTAGTGTCAGGAGTATAATGTATTCCTGGACACCGCAGAGTTAGACGCAGACTTTTCTGGAAGCTTCTGGCTGTTGTGAAATTGACTAGACAGCTCAACGCAGGAACTCAGCAACTCACTGGATAACTATATACAGTATTTATTGATTGAAGCAACTAGTATCCATAAGTTACTATTTACAGACTTTACAAAATAAAAGAAACAAAACATAAAATCTTTCCTCTCTGTCTCTCTCTCTCTACACTGACCACTTTCTACACCACACACTAACCACCCAGCTCTCACACAGAGCTCACCTTATCAGGAACTCATTGACCAATCAAAGGTCGTTGCTAAGGGACTGAAAGAGAGCAGATCTGGGCTTTCTGCCAACTAGTTAATTGCTTGTAAGATAGACAGCTGCAATTCTGCACGTAAGCAACTCTGAAATCTCTAACTTTAAGAAATGGGCTTAAATAGAAACTCATTGCATGTCAAGGACCCGATCCCTCCCCCGGAGAAAAAAGACACAGGACACCATATGTAAGGTTCAAATTGGGCAAATAAAGGGCCACAACTTTATTGGTTACGGATGTTGAGCGGTATTGGCTTAGGCATTGGATCAGCCGACTATATCTGACTCCAGTACGTCATGCTGGCAGTCCGGGAAGGGTTAACCACAGATGGGTGAGCCCCTGCTGCTGCACATCAGCTAGGGACTCACCCTGCGATCACCGATCACCCCGGCATGGGGCGTGCCTGGGGCCCTCACCTTCCACGGCTCCGGACAGTGGCCACGCCCCACCGAACTCCTTTACTGAAGTACCCTTCAGCCATTTGGGGGGAGGTGATGGCCAGTCCTCCCCCCCCCCACCTTTCCAACCTACCCTAAAATCCAATGCCTAATCCACCAAACCAAAGTTGTGACGAGTTGCTACGAGGTAGGCGAAAACCACCAGGGGAGCCAATTTGCCAAGTGGGAAAATTCCTACCAGGCCCCTTAACGGCGACCAACCGTAGTCCATAGCAGCGTCGAATCCTACCTAAACTAAAGGGGGGGTGGTCCGGGAAAACGCGATGAGAGGAGTGGTGATTTTAACCCTGGTGATTTTACACTGATTTTTACACCCTAGTCCATTTAATATCCCTCCACATTCTGGAAAGAAGGCAAAGAAATGGGCTTAAATAGAAAATCATTGTAGATTCTTTTATATTAGTAAAGTTGTAGTTTGCCCCTTAATTCTTATGAACTTGCTATTTTTGAAAGCATTTTTTAAAAAATTTCTAGCCTGCTTAATATGTAAAAAAAAAAAAACAACCAACTCCAGCTGCATGAAAAAGTTTTATAGTACGGTAAGCCCTAAGAATTTTTTTCCATATAATGTTGGATGAGGGATGCTTCTGAAACAACCTCAGCCATCCTTGCACTTACATAATGGGAGTTATGTAACTCATCAAGCAGTTTAACATAGCTCTGATTTTTTATCATGTACTGTACATTCATAATTTTCTATCCCGCCCCCCATTAATTTATAGATGGATAAGCATCATACCCAGAACGTTCTTTCTTTGTCCTCTTTGATCTTTTTATTTGATTGCAGGCAGATGAAATGCAAGACTCTGAGATGGTGGTAGTGGCCAGAGGCCCAATGATTACCCATAAACAGAATCCAAAAAGGGTGCTGGTAACATTTAGACTGTTTTATCAGTGATCAAAGCACAGGAGGTGCTGTCTAGACAGCCTAGGTGTGGACTAACAAGTGGCTTTCATTACGCTCTGGTGCCATTCCATTGTTTTGGAGCTGCTCGGGAGCCCTGCTCTTCTTCACGCCAATCTGTGATTGATTTCAAGAGAGGTGCCCAAGTGCCTGTGGCCATGGGATAAAGCTTACAGGACTTTGCTTGTTCTGACAGGGCAGAATAGCTGCCTATCACATTAGCTCAAAGTGACACATTCATTTACTTTCACCCTTCTTTGAAACAAATACTTTTAGCCACAGCAATTGCCCCCTTGCAGCTTAAGTTCTTGACTTGAATTCTTGTGTTCCAGAGAATAAAAATCTTATGAAATCATCTCTGCTATCATTCTGGGCATATTCTTATTTTTCTTGACAGGCACTGGGGTTTATTTCTTATGTAAAGCGATGAAATGAGGAGGTCAACCTTTATTTATCGATTGTAGTTATGTTGATATGGTATCTTACGAATAAAAGAACAGTTTGACATTTCACCCATAAAATTCCCTGAAGCAAGGGATGTGTGCTTTGTTCTTTCTTCATAAAATCTAGATGACATTCATAATCTTGTATAGTAAATGGTAGCATAGGGTAATGTGCCAATTTGTTACTACGGTGTCTATGTATATAATCTGTTATCAAAAAACAGACAAGCAAAACCCCTTTGGTTTAATAACTTGAGAGCAAAGGCATATTCATGCTCCAAAATGCATAATACTTGTAAGTTAAGGCAAATGCCTTAAGTTTTGTATCATGTAAGCAGTGAAGGCTTTGTTTAGTTCATTATATATATAAAAAAGTTTCATGCATCCACATTTTACCAGGAAGAAATTCCATTGGTGTAGCTCTAGCAAACACCTCCTGCGCACATGATTAAGAAATTTCTGACTGATGCATCCATAAAACCATCTCTTCCATCCAAGAAGGGGCTGATGTTAGAGCCATGGTCAGAGCTGAGGCTTGTTACCCAATCCTGGCCTCCCAAGTTAAGCTTTCCCCCCTTGGAGCCAGGGTGGGCTTGTATGTGGCAGGAGTATCTGTTTGCTTTGATCCTGGTCAAACAGTGGCATGCATAATGACACCCAAACTTGTGCATTTCTTTGTGGTCATTTCTCTAGTTAGGGATGAAGGGTCCGTCTTAAATTTCAAGTGAAGACAAATTCACCAGTGCTCTGAAGTCCATATTAGGTGGCAAACTCAGGTTTGTCTTCAGTCACATTCTCCATACAGAACTGTTCCAAGGCGGTCGCTGTCCTAGTTTGTCGTTGCAGCAAAATGACAAATAACCGTTGGCATGGATTTAATGTGGCACAAGGTTTCATGTGATGTAGCTCACTTCATATTGGATGTGGGTACAAAGAGTTTTAAATATATCTGTTAGTCTTCGAGTTGCTACTAGACTGCGGTTTCTGTTCCAAAAGCCAAAAGAAAGGACCTGGACAAGAGTGCTCTTTTCTGCAAGAGTGCTCATACAGACTTCTTTTGCACTATGCTTTCCAGACACAGGCCTGTGCTTTCTAAATCTGTGACTGAGTGGTTTTTTATGTCCTGCCACTTTCTCTGGGAATACCCACTGTTTACCACTGAATCAGAACCAATAGCAATCCAGAGAAAACCCAATTGTCAAGATTTAGTTCAGACCCCAATTTGGCATGCCGTAAAACAGCCTTGATCAATTCCAAGGCTGCAAATTCTGTTTGGAGATCCAAATTCACTTCATTCCCCCATCCCCATTCACTGCAGAAGTTTGTTTGTTTTTTAAATAGCTCTAACTTTCCTCTTTTGGCAGAATTGGATGAAATTTGCAGGTATAATAGCTCCAGTAGATTATGAGAAATCCAAAGGTAATCTAGTAGAGAGTGGATAATGGATGTTATCAATAAGCAAGCACATTAATTAACTGCTTATTAATTAACAGACTTTTATATTGTTTTAATTAAGAGCAGTCTGCTTTAAAGTGATGTTCGAAATTAATACAGATACGCTACAGGAAAGCTCTTAGAGCTGAATTCTTGATATGACATACTATTAAATACACTGGGTGAAAGACAAACTACTTTTCTATTTAGAGAAAGAACCAGGGGGAAATACCTGCCTTTTCTAACCAACCATTATAATTATGACACAATACTTCATGTATAGTTGTAAGTTTGATACTGGGTACCAGGAACTGGCATCCACCCTTGGCTCCAAGAGATGCCATCCTGTATCTCATCATAATCATTATTTGAGTCCACCTGAGTGATCTTATACTTGTAGGCCTGTAACTACCTATGCTGTCAGTTGTAAAATTATGAATATTTATAACTATCTGGAAGCAAATCAACTTGGAACAATTATTTCTTATTCCATTTATATCACCCTAATCCTCTCTAGTCCAAACCCTAATTTGGGCTGGAGAGAGAGAGAACGAGAGAGGGAGAGAGAGAGAGAGCATGCTTGCATAAGAGTTCGTTTCAGGGTTATTTGGGGAGTCCACCGTTCTCTCTCTCTCTTTGTGTTCAGCTTCTGGCATAATATTTTGTAAATACATATTGGCTTTTTAAAAAGTGTTGGTAGCAGGAGCTTTATCTACCTACTTATTTATAAAAAGCATTTATACTCTGCCATTTACCTGAAGACCCCAGGGTAAAGACTACATAAATGTCAAAATTAAGCATTAACAATATATATGAGAACCAAAACAAACCCTAAATACAACACTGTCAAATCAAAATTGCAATTAATCCTGAGAATCACAAGGCGGCGGCAGCAGTGACTTTGAGTACACTCAGTCCCTGATGCGCCTGATTCATCCCTAGAGGCTGGACAAAGGTGCTTCTTCATCTGCCAACCTCACTAAGTTTGGGAACCACTAATTAGGCTTCCTCTGCAGATCTTAAGCCACAGGCAAGTTAGCATAAGAAGAGGTATTCTTTCAGATGTTCGGGAACCAAGTTGTTTAGGGCTTTAAATGTGATTTAAAAAAACACCTTATATCAAGCAATTCTGGGCAGCATCAATAGGAGTATAACATCTAGATCAAGGGAAGTAAAAGTATCACTGTATTCCGCTCTGGTCAGACCTCACCTGGAATACTGTGTCCAGTTCTGGGCACCACAGTTCAAGAAGGATACTGACAAGCTGGAACGTGTCCAGAGGAGGGCAACCAAAATGGTCCAAGGCCTGGAAACGATGCCTTATGAGGAACGGCTTAGGGAGCTGGGTATGTTTAGCCTGGAGAAGAGAAGGTTGAGGGGTGAAATGATAGCCATTTTCAAATATATAAAAGGATGTCATATAGAGGAGGGAGAAAGGTTGTTTTCTGCTGCTCCAGAGAAGCAGACACGGGGCAATGGATTCAAACTACAAGAAAGAAGATTCCAGCTAAACACTAGGAAGAACTTCCTGACAGTAAGAGCTGTTTGACAGTGGAATTTGCTGCCAAGGAGTGTGGTGGAGTCTCCTTCTTTGGAGGTCTTTAAGCAGAGGCTTGACAGCCATCTGTCAGGAATGCTTTGATGGTGTTTCCTGCTTGGCAGGGGGTTGGACTGGATGGCCCTTGTGGTCTCTTCCAACTCTATGATTCTATGATTCTAAGCTCAGATGGCAATCTGCAACCAGTCCAGTTCTTTCAATCTAGGTGTTATATGCAAACGACCAGCAACGCATGCTAGCATCCTAGCTGTAGCATTTTGCAACAGTTGTACCTTCCAAACTGTTTCCAAGGGCAGCTTAATGTTGCCCGCAATACAATACTCAAGTCTGGAAGCTACCAAGAAAGGCTGGAACTGGCAAACCAGGTGTAACTGGGGAGATGCGCACTCTTAGCCAATTAAACTTCAAGTGAACATCAAATGACAAAGATAGCTCCAGGAACACTCAAAGCTACAAACCTGTTCCTTCAAGGGGGGGGGGGGCAACATCATGCTGAGCCTTGCAGAACCCACTGCCAACTCATGGTGGACAGCACACAGCACTGCTTGCCCTCTATATTAGGGCACCCTGTGTAGGACTGGGACCCAGGAAATAGTGGGCTGCTGGGTGGTTTTGCTCCTGCTCCTTCCACTGCTGTTGGCCCCTTGGCTTCTGCATCTTTGAAGATGATATGGAGGGGAAAGGATCTGGGGGCGGGTGGGGGGCAAAAACTGGGTGGGTGCTCACTGGAGGGCAATTCGTCAATTTCCCTTTCAGACCTGAATCTGGTACTGGCTGGAGTGCTTACAGATAAAAACATGGAAACTACAGTATTTGGCGCTGTCTGTTCACCCAGATTCTGCTCAGGAGAGATTATATAGATATTCATTGCCTTCCCCCAGATTCCATTGTTACCTAAAGAGCAGTAGAGGAGGTTGGATTGTCACCAGGTAATCGGTACTGAATTGTGTTCGCGTCACACAAAGCTGCCACAGTACTGACTGAGACACGGATCACTCCCTGGTGGCAAGCAAGATCCTTCTCCAGCCAAAGAGGCACTATAAGCACAAAGCAGAAAGTGTGGCTTCGAATCAACACAGCCAGAACAGCCATGCCTGAATTTTGTGAACGCTTCTCTGATCCTGTCGAACAAGCACTATTGAGCTGCCCCAGAGACAGCGTTGAAGCAAGGTGGAATTGTATCAAAGAGGCAACCTACAACACCGTTATGATGTCCTCTTTTGGCAAAAGAGAATAGCAGATCCCCGACTGGTTTGAGGCCTGCATTAAGGGCATGGAGCCTGTTATTACTGCAGTGCGAGGCTCTTGTGAAGTATACACAAGAGAAGACACAAGAGAAGGGCAGTACAGCAGTTTGGAAAGAGATTAACTCTACTGTGGTAGGAAGACCGGGACAGGAGAGTGCTGGTGCTCCATCAAGTCAAGTTGTAGGGGATCAGTTTTAACCTATTACCTCCAAGGATGTGGACAAGTGAAACCAACCACTTGTCTTCTTGACCCTTGCCCATCCTGGCTCATAAATGCAAGCCAGACAGGGCTGGGCAATGAGCTCCAAGTGGTGGTGAATGTGTCACAATTCTATGATTCTATGAATTGCTCTGGAGTGGACTTTACAGTCCATACTGTGGTTCCAGAAAAGTCGGAATGATACAGGAGATGCCCAGATAACTCGACAAAGGCTATTGATGACTGCCTTGTCTAGGCCATGGTAGACACCTGGAAAAGGAAATTAACAGCTTAATCCTGTGCATGGTTATTTGAGGGAAAGACCTATTATGTTTAAAGTATTCCTCAAAAAGTATGCATATGATTGCAGTCTCTGCATACTTTCACAACAGCACCCCAGGAACAATCTTCCCTTTCTCTTACAGATCTCATCCCCTCCAACATTGTGCTGATCAAAATCGGGATGCTCATTTTTTGGTTCCGAGCTTTCGCAGAGGCCAGGTGACTTGTGTATTTTGGTCCAGCACTCTCATGGGACATGTGAACATATTTAAATGTAACTTGCTGTCTTCCTTTCTGTTTGTTGAGTCCTGCGCTATAAACACAATATTTTTCATGAAGCCATTTAAATTTCTCATTAGGTTTGGCTTTTATGTTATCTTTCTGATTATAATAAAGAAGAGATATTTACCATGGTTAGTAGGTAACAATTGACTAGTCACATCTTAATTGTGCCTAATTCCTTGATTTTCTCTTAAATGAAAATCAAGAGTTTGTTGCAGCTATCAGGGTTCCTTTCTGCAAAAAAAAAGGAGCATAAGGAGGATTGGCCACATTTCCTCGTCTATAGCCTGGAGTAACTATTAATTTTAATCACTGAAAGGTTGAACGCTTTGAAGGACAAATGGGTGTCCTAAGGCAGTGGCACTGATGAATGCAAGAATTTCTTTTACTTGTCATTAGTAATTGAGGGTAAATTAATACTTACTAAGCAGAGATTCGTGGAAAAGCTTGTGCATAAGAAATTGAAGCAAAAGAACGCCACAGGAGAAAACATGGAATCCTCCTAGTTCTTTGAAGGCAATGGCAGCAATTAGAAGAGAGCGAGTGGAAATGAAGCAAGCTAAGCACATCCACAAATCATTGGTCCTTTCCACACAAGGACCTTTTACTCTTCCACAATCAGTCGGAAGTTCAGTGATAATTGTGGTTCCACATAGCACTTAATATAGCCCAAAGCAGATGGCATTCTCACGAACCTAGTGCTTTTTCGCACCAGAATATAATGTAGATTCAAAGTTGCTTGGGTTCTCATTAATTTAGCATTGTCCACATGGCATACACTACAAAGAACTATGATCAGAGCTGTCTTTCCTATTGGGCTTATTGGTGCGTTGCGCCAGGGCGCTGGCCTCTCAGGGGCGTCCCAGTGAGTGGGGGAGCTGCGTGGCTTTGCCAGCAGCCTCCCCTTTCCCTGCACGCCCGCCAGCTGTGCCCCATCAACCATATGGCTGGCGGGCATGCAGCTTCCTTCCCAAGCCTCCGTGGGAGGAGAGCAATCCGCGCAGTGGCTTAGGATGGAAGCTGGGTGGATCAATCCTTCGTTTTAGCTACTCCCCTTTCTGTGCCCCCCCCCATCCACAGCACATGTTTCTTCTCAGGCAGTACTTGTTGGGGAAAACCCCTAGAATAGATATAGGGGTCCTGCAGGGGAGAACATCCCTTTGAACAAGTAGAAATCCTTTCATTGATGGAATGACTGCCTTGCCACCGCCCTGGATTCCACCCCTTCAATGCTGTTTCTTCTCTAGAATGACCGTTCCCCACCTCAAAGGGGGGGCGCTTTTTGTGGGGTCGCGCGCAGCCACCTGATCCTACACAATCCCCGACATTTCAGCCTGGCTTTGCCTCCCCAAGCTGGATACCTGGAGGTTCCCACCTAACCTCAGACAGTTAACCAATCCCTAAATGTATAATCTACTTCTGTTTTAGTGTTAAGCTTCTTGAGATGTTTAGGAGTTTTAATTTTTTGCATGGATAATGATTGTGTACTGACTAACGGTCGAATAAATTTTATTGTATTGTATTGTTAACCAATCCCCGCTGGGGAGGTGTTGCCAGGGGAGTGGACCAGGTAGGGTTAGGATTGTTGGTAGTATGAAAATGACAGATGAAAAATGCAGATGTCAGAAAAATGAAGCGTTGTAGTCAGCAGTGGAAGTCATCTATAGAGAGATTGTTTTCTTTTTGTATTTAAACTTAGAAGGTCTCTGTTAGAAACCTTCTATCTTTTCTGTTTTTTCAATTTCTTCGCATTCTCTTTTCCCTTCCCCTCATTCTTCTTTTGTCCTTTCTTTTCTTTCTTTTCTTTCTTCATGTGATAATTGGTTACTTTCTATAGTCAATTTATTAGTTCTATTAACTGAAATGAATGTAGTTTAAAATCACAGTATTATATTTATGGGAATGTAATATGTATTTTATCTGATGTATGTATTTTTAATATGTAATAAAATTGAATTATTATTATTTATTTATTTTTTAAAAAAGGACTGCCGTGCACACACAATAGAGGGTGAAACTCACCCCTTCAATTCAGGCCAGTTAAAAAATCACATTGGATTATCACGTAATTATAAAATAATTCCCACCCTTTGCGCACTGAAGCTCAGATATGCATTGTTTTGTTTAAAATGAAATAAGAGGTAAAATTAAAACACATCCTTCAGCATGTTTACCCAGAAGCAAATCTCACTAAGTTCAATGGGGATTTCTTATAATGAAGAGCATAGAATTGCAGCTCTTGTTTATGAACTGTACTGCTTAAGGCTGCAAAAAGTAAAAAAATAATAATCATATTAATTATTTATATAATTAAATTACATAAATTTTTAAAAAGTTTAAAATCTGCAACTTTTTATATTTCAAAATTGCAGCAAATTTGGAATCCAAGCAGAAATTCTCTATCACTGTAACAAATACTTTTTAAAAAATAAATAAATAGGGATGCTACATTTCATCTTAGTGAAATATATTCCTGGACTAAATTGATTTCCGTCAGGCCTGTTTTTATTGTGTGTTTGTGCATGTGTGTTTTTTTAAAAAAATGCTTCAGGAGGAGAAAAAGGAAATATCGCAGAGAGAATTCAATAAACTTGTAATAATATCCATATGCACAATGGAAGGTTCCCAGCACCTCAGGCATATCTATTTCCTTTTGAATTGGTGAACAAAAATTGATCCAAGGTGGAGAATTTGTAGGCATTTATGATTGATGGGGCAAAGACAATGGTGTGTCATGTATAAACTTTCTGTGAACAAATATGCTTTCATTTATATGCCAGCAGTCAGGAGCTTATACGCCTAGAATACAAACATTAAAAATAAGCTGAAGTGTGTTAACTTTTATTCAAATAATTTATCTTACAAGGATTGTGTTCCTTGCAGAAATGATGAAAGGAAATGGTTAAAAAAATACCGGAAGTTATAAATACAGGGACAAGGACAGAGCAGATTGCAGCTTAAACTTACTTTTAAGTAATGTCATTAACATGACACGCCCCTCCAAAAGCTCCAATCCTGCTGGTTTTCCTCTGTAAATTTTATTTCTTTGATCGAGACAAAATTCAGCAAGTTTTGAAAAATGCAACTCCAGAATAAGCTTATTCAAGAGAGTAAGGCATGGATCAAGCATCCATTTTTGCTACTCTCCTTTCCATAGAATCATAGAATCGTAGAGTTGGAAGGGACCTCAAAGGGCATCTAGTCCAACCTCCTGCAATGCAGGAATCTCAGCTAAAGCATCCATAGCTTAAAAACCTCCAAGGAAGAAGAGTCCACAACCTCCTGAGAGAGACGGTTCCACTGTTGAACAGCTCTTATCGTCAAAAAAGTTCTTTGTGATGTTTAGTTAGAATCTCCTTTCTCGTAGTTTGAAGCCATGGGTTCGAATCCTGCCCTCCAAAGTGGGAGAAAAAAACTTCCATGTGACAGCCCTTTAGATATTTGAAGACGTAGTAATGTATGGAAGTGAGAGCTGGACCATAAAGAAGTCTGATCGCTGAAGAATTGGTGCTTTTGAATTATGGTGCTGGAGGAGACTCTTGAGAGTCCCATGGACTGCAAAAAGATCAAACTTATCCATCATTAAAGAAATAAGCCCTGAGTGCTCACTGGAAGGACAGATCCTGAAGTTGAGGCTCCAATACTTTGGCCACCTCATGAGAAGAGAAGACTCCATGGAAAAGACCCTGATGTTGGGAAAGATGGAGGGCACAAGGAGAAGGGGACGACAGAGGATGAGATGGTTGGACAGTGTTCTTGAAGCTACTAACATGAGTTTGGCCAAACTGCGAGAGGCAGTGAAGGATAGGGGTGCCTGGTGTGCTCTGGTCCGTGGGGTCACGAAGAGTCGGACAAGACTGAACGACTGAACAACAAATCATATCTTCTCTCAGTCTCCTCTTTTCCAGGCTAAGCATAACAAGCAGCTTCAGTTGCTCCTCATAAGCTTGGTTTTCCAGAACCTTATTCATCTTGGTCGCCTCCTCTGCTTGTCCTTATCCTTCTTAAATTGTGGTGCCCAGAACTGGACACAGCATTCCAGGTGTGGCCTGACCAAGGCAGAATAGAGTGGTACTATTACTTCCATTGATCTGGACACTAGACTTCTGTTGATCCAGCCTAGAATAGCATTAGCTTTTTTTCCTGCTGCATCGCTCTGTTGACTCATTATAGCTTGTGGTCCACCAAGACTCCTACATCTCTTTCACATGTAATGCTAGTAAGCAAGGTGTTCCTCATCTTATACGTCCCTCAAACCCACCTAATGCCAGTTCTGTTCCAGTAGTAAGCTACCTATTTCTTTTTTGGGGTGGGTGGGTGTGCTCTACAACCATGGATTTAAAATAAACCTATCAGATTTGGGAGCCAATGTGGTGTAGTGGTTAAGAGCGGTAGTCTCGTAATCTGGTGAACCGGGTTCGCGTCTTCCCTCCTCCACATGCAGCTGCTGAGTGACCTTGGGCTAGTTACACTTCTTTGAAGTCTCTCAGCCCCACTCACCCCACAGAGAGTTTGTTGTGGGGGAGGAAGGGAAAGGAGATTGTTAGCCGCTTTGAGACTCCTTCGGGTAGTGATAAAGGGGGATATCAAATCCAAACTCCTCCTCTTCTTCTTCTTCTTCTTCTTCTTCTTCTTCTTCTTCTTCTTCTTCTTCTTCTTCTTCTCTGGAAAACAATTATTTTCCCAGCGGCTTAGTCATGCTGGCCACATGACCTGGAAAAACTGTCTGAGGACAAACGTCGGCTCCCTCGTCCAGTAAAGCGAGATGAGCTCCGCAGCCCCAGAGTCGTCTGCGACTGGACTTAACTGTCAAGGTCCTTTACCTTTACCTTAAACTGCACACACACAAACTTGTGTGATAGTAGATGTGTGCTGCTCCACAGAGACATTATTTTTTTAAAAAAATAAAAAGGTATGCCCATGGCTCTGCTGATTCCTGGACACCAGTCTCATTTCTCCAGAATCAACAAATTGGAAGGCAGGGACAAAGACAGGACACATATTGGTGTGGTAAGAAACAGGCAGGTTTTATTTGCAAGTACATAAGAAGACCCCTGCTGGATCTGGCCAATGGCCCATCTAATCTAGCACCCTTTTCTCACAGTGACCTGTGGGAAACCCGCAACTATTAGGCTGGGGCTTTCCTCAGATTATTTTTCTGCACTTGAAATGCAACATCTTTGACATTCTGTAGAAACACAAATGCTACAGGTAAGCATTTGTTTTTAATAATTCTCAAAGGAGATAAATTAACTTGCCAATGACATACATCAAAGAAGATCAACCAGGCTTATTTAAAAAAAAAACTACAGCAAAAATGTGTATTATAAATGCTGACTATCAGTGCATTAATACAACCCGCCCAGTGGGAACTTAGCATGGCAACTATTTTTAAAATAATAACTTCATATGTTCAGCATAGCTACAGCAGGTCATGATGGTTTTCTGGCGGGGTAGCAACTGAATGGGTGCTTAATTGTCTACTAGACCCAAACTGGCTCAGGGCTTGGCAGGCACAGAACTCGGGTTTTAAAGGAGGTAAACAGAAGGGACCAGAATTGATGACTTTCAGAACTGAGGATCTAGCAGAACGTCATGTCATGTAAATGCTGGAAAAAAATACTGTAGCCCAGTGATTACTTGGTAAACAAAAAACAGTGTCACCATCCTTAAGAGAATGCATAGATGTTATAGTTCTTCAGCTGGAGTAGAAAGCAAGTTGTTCTCTGTTGTGTGGAAGAAACTGGTGCAAAACATTCTTTTGATAATTCTTATACACATGAAGTGATCCAAAAAGGGTAAGGCATGACAGGTAAATTAATCTTGTGGGCACTGTTCACAGTCTCACGGTCTGGAAACCAAGAAAGAACCAGATGGTGTACAACTGTAAGGGATTCGTGGAAGTCAAGTGGTGGGGAGTTTAGGTTATTGGGAGGAGCCAGAATTAATATAATTCATCCAGCAGAGCTGGACAACATTGAGTTTCTAGTTTTTAGGGATCCTCGATCCTTGTGAGCCTGTGGGCCATCATAAAATGGCTGCCATAGGAGTTGACTTGTATACACTCTTATGGCCTCCCATATTTAATCCACCTTTCAAAACAACAAGACAATTTATTAAAAGACAATTGGATGGTTTGGAAAACATGGAGCAAAATACTAACAGCCTCACTCTCACCCCTGATTCCTACCTTAAGTCAACCTTTATTTTATGAATAATAAATTTCAATCTTTTCAAAATGGGGAAGCTCCCTGCCTCTTTCATATAGGACTAAGGGATTTTTACAAAGGCAGTAGACCAAAACAAAGGGATCAAGTAAAAAACACATAAAATATTATAGACATTCTTGGTTTCAAATTCTTCAGGCCCTTAACTCTCTTGCAAATAAGTCAGGGAGCTAGGCCACTTACTCCACTGAAAAATGAAATCATATACTGGATATTGGCCCTTGTAATATTCAATACAGTTTAGTTTAGTTTTTTAAACCAGTATTAGGTGACTGGGAGTGATACAAATTTGAATAAAAGGTTTTTTATTTTCTCTAGGACTTTACTTATTTGTTTGTTTTGCAGATCCATTTTTAAGAGATACTCTTATTCTTTAATCTTATAGTACATAATCTGCAAACTTCTAATATGTTAAATTGCATCCTTTTTAAAAAAAAAAATCAGTTGCCTCTCTTTTTGTGAGCATATTCCAAATGTTTAATATCAGTAACCAGTTGATTCTGAGTTGGGTCTGTGTCTTTTAAAAATTCTACTATATTTCCTTATTAAGATTCATCTAATTGCTACTTTTAAAGTTTCACAAATTATGGCTGAAGTGTGATTATCAGTAGCATTTCTTTTAAAAATTCTGTTATTTCTGTTTTAATGAATTTTTCAATGGAATAGGGTTACAACTTACCAGTGTAAGTTGTATGAGGACTACTGTGTTTTACAACAAGCAGAGGAAGAGGTTGTCTCCAAGGAGCAGAATGTAGATGGGTTTTCAGATGAATACCAGAGGTGAGTGGCAACCAAATGAAGATGATGGTCAATTCTGCACTTTCCATTCCTGTATCTAATGCATACTGTGAGAGAGCTTTCCGTTTAATGGCACAACTGTGGACCAAGGACAGAAATGGGCAGAGTGATGGCATTCTGAAGGTCGTGCTGCAGGTGCATCTGAACATTAACATTAAATGTGCAGACTTCCTTGCCTTCTTAAAAATAATAATCTAAAAACAGCAAGAGGTCAGGCTCAAATACAAACTTAAAAGTAAGGAAGCGAGGGCAAGCCAACTCAGTTTTAAAACAAAACGTCACATTTAATTGTGGTATGGAGGTGTCATGACAGCTGCCTTGCTGCAGGGAGGGAGAATACAATAAACTTAGGAGGGTAAGAGAAATGACCTCAGAGAGTTATTAGTTGTCTGGGGAGAACTACTGCTACCCCTAGGTTAACTGTTTAAAGGTGAATTAAGGGAGTGAAATTGGGTCTGTGAATTCCAACCAGCATTTAGAGGGGTAAAGCAACTTATAGAAATTTGATCTCAGTTTCAAAAAAAATGTCCAGGAATTTCCTTCGCCAGGTTTGGGAACTTGAGCTCCTTCTATAAGGCTCGCTGATCTTTGACACAATCCTGCTGGCCTGTCCTCTGGTTCTGCCCTTAGACCAGGAATTTGGGCTTAGAACCACTTTACAAGAGAGAGCACCGGCAACTTCACTGCAAGCCCAAAAGTAGAAATTACAACTAAAATATTGGTGTACAAACCAGATTACCTTTGGACAACTGCTGGAGCCAGCAAACATTGTGTATAGTACTGGAGAGGAACAAGACAGAGGAACAGCCGCTGGTTGTGCTCTTGACCTCCAAATGTTTAATATCCAATCTGCAAAGGCTCCCTACATCATCATGAACACACCATCTCCCAATGTAATCTCACAGCCGGCTGCAGAATGCAGTCAGGAACAGGGAGGCTGGGCTTTTACGCCGGCACAGGAGAGCCCGCAGCTGCCAGCGTTGACTCCCCCTGACCTCGGCCAGCCGGCTGATAAGGGAGGAACGGAGAGCTGGCTGGAACAAAGCCAAAGCTCCCCAGAAGCCCAAACAGGCACAGAAAGCCACAGAGACAGCTTTTCGGAACAGGAAGGGGCTGCAGCTGACCAAATAAGTCTGAGGCGTAGGCTTATAGGAAGGCTGCTAGACAGGAAGCAAAATAAGAAATGTAATGGTCAAAGGTTCAACCTCTTCTGTCGACACAGGAAGAACTCCTCAGAAGGGTAAACTGAGTGATGGGGGCCGGAGGCTTGCTAGAGCCGTCCGGAGATAATTGCTTGTTTTTTTGCAATAAATCCTCCCTTTTAATTATGTGTGCTTACTGTGTTATCAAGCTGGGAACCTGGACTCCTAACACAATCTATACACTGCAAAAATTGAGGGTACAGATCAGCCGGAGGGAGCTCAGCCATCTATGTCACAGGCCCCTAGGCATATGGGACACTGAATACATGGAGTTCTTCCTCCCCATGCATACATTTCTGTACAAAATGAACATCTACAGAGGCCATAATATTTGCCTTAAGTAAGACTTACACCCCAAAGAACACTTTCTTGTCCACAGTTTTGGCTCCCTCTCTGACCAAAGTTGATTGCAAGGTACCTTTTTATTTTATTTTTAGTAATTTAAGTTCTGTCATTGCTGTTGTTGCCACCAATTATACACACATTTGATTTTGTTTTTTTTCTTATGAGAGATAAACTGTTCAGTAGTACTGTTGATCTCAGATACACGCACTGGCGGAGAAAGAGGGGTGCGGGGGGAGCGCACGCCCCCAGCAACGCAATCCCGGTGGGGTGCCATCGCGGCTGCCCCCTTGCCCACGCTGGGCACCATACCTCCAGGACACGCGCAAAAAAACAAAACGTATTTCTTGAAGATTATATATATGCATGCTGCCAGGAAAATGTACACAATGCGGTCAAGATAAGCACATCCCCAAGGCCTGTTAGAAGTTATGTGCAGTATATTGACTGAGAAATGTGCACAATTCCCGTTTGTTGGATGGATTATGTGCACATTCTCCATGACAATGGCCAGTTGTTATGCACATTAACCACTTGATTTACACTGCACCTAACATCTATATTATTGAATCTTATCATTATTGTTGCTGTCTCAAAAGCACAGGTGTTTTATATTTTTTCACGGTGATCAAGGATTAAATAAAACCACATTTTAACAAAGGGCTGGTGGATAATGATATTTCTTTTATGTTCCAGAATATTCAGTGATGTTTTTTCTCCAAACACATTAAAGCTGGTGCATTGTTGATTTAATTCTTTTAGCTAGAAAAAAATAGATGAATTGCCTGCGTAAATATACCAAACCATGAGAGGATGCTTTCGCTGAAAACAAATTATTTGTTAAGCGGTTGTCTACATACATGGTTGCTTGCATGGCTCATTGCCTGAATCACATAAAATAAGTGATAATCCCAGTGAGGCCTGAGAAGCAGCGTTAGCACACCTTCTCCACCAATCCCCAGTCAGTAGCCTGTCATGGGAATGATCAGCTGCATATTCTATGCATGCTTGCACTTTCCTGCCTCAGAGCACAATACAGTAATGTGCTCGGCTCAGATTTTGTATCCTTAGTTACCTAATTGTGAAAGAGCAACACCATCTCCTTTTTGGCTGCTCTCAGCTATGCTCAGCTTTAAATATTAGCGTGATGTAATGAACTGTATTGGGAGGGAAGGGGAGATCATTTGGAATTTGGGGTGTTAAGGTAAGTGGGACAGGGGATTTGAAAGGGGAAGGTATGGGTGGGAGTCTTGTCATTTGAAGAGCGAGTAGGGGAGAGGGGATTAGAGATTACTAGTTCTAATTGCATTTGTTCTGGGCTGCAGTTTATTATGGATCTGTTTTCAGTGCTCCTCAAACAAACACTGGGTGATATCCAGCTGCTTCATCCCCCTTGTGCAATAAACTGCCACTCATGCAAACATACGGTACTTCATCTCCACCGTAGCCTCTGCACAGCATCAAAATATGTTCCAGAGGGGGTGTCCCTCTACAGCAAATTCAAGCTGTGCAATTCAAGTTGGTCTTCAGCTTGTGCACAACAAACCCACTTCCCTCACCCACACCCTCAAATAGGACTTTTTACAATAAGGAAAATGAAAGGAAAATGCATTGCAAAGTGTGGGATAACAATTGCTTGGCACAGCATCATTTTAAAAATGGTGGGGTGGAGGGCATGGTAAAGAACAAGAACTATTTCTGTTTGTTTACCTGTGGATATCCACAACTACTTCAAAAAGCAACTGCGGGACTCAGGAGGTCCCGATATTGCCTGCTGCAGCTGTGGGAGGGCTTGGCAGGTCCCATCCTGCTGCAGAATATTGATTTCATAGGTGTTCACCTGCAGATGCTTTCATTCTTTCTGTCATGAACAAGAAAAAGTTGTCACTTGAACCAGTAACCTAATACATCACATGCAAGAGCTATAGAAAATAATCAGAAGCTATAAAATATAAAAAACATACAAATACAAACCTGAATATACACTTATCTTTATACCATTCTAGTTTCTATCTTCACAGTATGGGACTTCCCCCGTACTTCCCCCCGTTATATTTTGTGATTATTGTTGGTGGTGGTGATTGTTAATGTTTAGTGTTTATTGTTCTTTATTGTGTATGTGTTGTATTTTTTCTTTATTCTTTATACGAAAAATAATAAAATATTATATATAAAAAAAGAAAATAATCAGAAGCTGCACTCAATAGTATCAAAACAAAATAAAAATTAAAATAAATTCCTTCCAGTAGCACCTTAGAGACCAACTAAGTTTGTTCTTGGTATGAGCTTTTGTGTGCATGCACACTTCTTCACGAAAGCTCATACCAAGAACAAACTTAGTTGGTCTCTAAGGTGCTGCTGGAAGGAATTTTTTTATTTTTTTATTTTGTTTTGACTATGGCAGACCAGCACGGCTACCTACCTGTAACTGTGTCAATAGTATCAGTCATTGTGTTTTGTGAGTCACATGACCTTGCTTTTCATGGTGAGGCCAGTGCCACAGGTAACATGACAGGCCCTTTTCAGTTTTGTGTTGAGGCAGTAGATGATTTTTTTAAAAGAAATGTTTGGAAACTGGGTCAGACAGTACTAAGTACACGCCTGCAATAATGAAGAATGAGTTAATAAAATGTATGGCCAAATTCTGAGGGAAACTAGATGTGTCTATGAGATTCTCAGTTTTAACAGATGAAACATCAGATATTTCTGGCATAGAACAACTGTCTCTAGATGTACTGTAAGGTCTGTGGAAGAGAGTGATGGGAAGCATAAGTACATGAGGAATTCCTTGGGTTCATTTCAGTCTTAAAACCAACTGCTGTCTGCATAGCCAACACAATCTTACATGCTTGTTCTGATTTTGGACTAGATCTCAGTAAGTTAGTTGGACAAGGATATGATGATTGTTCAAACCATGGCAGGGAAAGAAGGTGGAGTTCGAACACAAATCATGGCAACATATCCTCAGGCAACCTTTGTCCACTGCTCATCCCTAGACATAATCTCACTGTAAATGATCTCAACGGTGGAAGTCATGTGCGTAATACAGTTGGCACAATGAAAGCCACCATAAAAATTTTCTGTGAAAGCACCCAAAGACAACATCTAATATCCAACATACAAAAACATGGTGGACTATCTATCTGTTTGCAGAAAATTACCCAAGTATTTTCCTCACAACTCAAGCAATTAGCAGAATTAAGTGACACCAAAAGACGATATCTCTCATGCCAGTTTTATTGTTTTCCTTGTCATCATAAGCAAATATTCTTCAGTGCTGGAGCCAGTCATTCAAGCTCTGCAATCTGTGCTGTTAGATGTAATGGAAATGAAAGCAGCTAAATGAGAATTGCTGTGAATAACAGGATAATACAAGGGAGCTAGTCAAGAGGCTATTAGCACAATAATAGAGAAGTGCAAGAAATTGGACAGTGAAGTTAACTTCAAGCACCTAGAAAAGCCATACAATGGAAGTACTGTACCATTCATACCAACCAATTCACGGAAGAGTTCCACCAGCAGCTCTTCTACATTCCCTACCTCACCGAGGACTCATTTTAGTGATGAAAGCCAACTTGCTCACAGTTTTCTGAAACTATAACCATCTCAGATATACCACACTGAAGAAAAAGAATTTATAAACTCATATCAATTCTGTCGGAATACACTTCGTGGATCCGTTAAAGATCCGCGGTTATTTGTTTATTTTAATGGTTATTAAGAATTACTTTTCGTATCCTTACACCTAAAAGTGAAAGTGAAAGTAAGAATGAAGAGGCACTTTGCCATTAGGATTATTCCGCCCTTAACTTGTAGTCCCGGTAATGTTTCAAAGTTATCAATGAACGTTAATCCTGCTTCCCGCCTTTTTGGAGGGCAGCAACAGTGGTTTTATTGGTTGAATTATTTGTTGTGATGTCATACCTGTTCCTAAATAAAAGGCTGAGGCTCCCCGCTTAGGCACGTTCGTTCGTTCGTTCGTTCTTCTTTAGTTCTTTCAGTTGAGTCAAGTTTAGTTTAAGGGTTTTTGGGAGCGGGCTGGATGGGTTTCTTTTAGTTAGGTTTAGTTTGCGGAAGATATTTCGGTGAGGGTTTTAGTTAGGCTTTTAGGTTTAGCCTAGGGCTAGATTTGCGGAAGATATTTTGGTTTAGTTTTATTTAGTTAGTATCGCGGAAGAATTGGCGCGCAGGGACTGAGAGCTCAGGGAAACTTAGCTTAGGGCCAGAAGACGAGCCTATGCGGGTTTTGCCAAAGCCACTAAAGATATATTCGGTGTCTGTCGTCAATTTGGGGAAAAGGGAAAAGGTCTTAGGAATTTTTAATTTCTGCCAGAAAAATCTTATGCTTAAACAACATCCTTGGTTTGGTTTCTTTTATTGCTAAACGTTAGTGCAGGAGGTTACAAGTAGTTCCAATTCAGATTCGAGGCATCCATTAGTTTTCGAGGCGTCTATTTTATTTTGAGGCATTCGTTCACTCACGCACCTTCAGAGTCATTTTCCGTCTTACTCAGCTACCTTCGGATTGTGAGACTTGGCCGGCGCCCATGCTCATAAGCACGCGGAACGCTGGCCGCTTTTCCCCCGCAACTGGTACCTCGTGCGTGGGCAGCTTAAGCTCACGCACGGGGAGCTCCAGCACCGAACCCCGGCACAATTCAATTCAGGAACTATACAAATTTGAAAACTTGGGAGCTGAAGCTATGACTTGGTACGAGACAAGCTAAAGAAATGCACCCGTCATCATGTGACCTATGCAACATGAGCCTTACTGAGGTATAGGACTACTACGCCAAATGGTTGCCTGCTATTAAAATGACCATCTTTGCAGCACTTTCCATCCCAGTTACAACATGCATAATTGAACGATCCTTTAGCACTTTGCGCAGGGTGAAGACAGGACTACGTTTGACAACGGCTGAAGATCGATTGTCTGGCTTGTGTTTGTTGAGCATCCATAGAGAAAAGTTGAAGACCTATCTCAAGGAGAAATTCATAGAAGATTTTCTTGACTGTTTTGGCCAAGACCTTTGAAGAAGACCAGTTTTTGTTTAGAGTGTGATCCACTTTGTATTATATTTTCCTTTATGTTGTAGGTGGGCAAGTGTTAAAAAAAAAAGCCTGACTGGTTTCAGATCCTATGTCTGGCATTCACCACAGCTAAGACAGAGTCTGTGTAGAAGGTAAACGGTGTGAAAGTCAGCCTTAGATGCTTTATTCTTATTTGGTTTAGAGTCCTACAGTACTCTTGTTCAATGGGCAAATTAAAGCTGCTTGTCTTTCTAGTGCCTTACTCTGTTATTATTAAATGGACAAATAAAGCAACTGGTGAGATTTCGTTCTGAAATATAACATCCCATACAGTACCCTAAATCACAATTTTTTCTTGCTGCTTCTCATGTAATGGTGAGTGGGGTTTAGTCATGAATCAACAGCCTGCAGTTACAAGTCATAAACCTTGCCTCCCTCAATTATTTCAATGGATGCCCTTGTCAGAGCCCCATGGAAGGCTCTCTGCAAACCTGAATGATCAGCTGATCATGATAAGGATCTGACCCATGGACACAAGAAGATTCCCCACAAGTACCAGCTTGAAGAGTTGTGAGTTCAGACTATGCAGCATCTTCTACTAATTTTCTACATAGTACTAGTACCAGGTGGCACTGTGGGTTAAACCACAGAGTCTAGGGCTTGCTGATCAGAAGGTCGGCGGTTTGAATCCCTGCCACGGGGTGAGCTCCCATTGCTCGGTCCCAGCTCCTGCCCACCTAGCAGTTCGAAAGCACGTCAAAGTGCAAGTAGATAAATAGCTACCGCTCCGGCAGGAAGGTAAATGGTGTTTCCGTGCGCTGCTCTGGTTCGCCAGAAGCGGCTTTGTCATGCTGGCCACGTGACCCGGAAGCTGTCTGCGGACAAACGCCGGCTCCCTTGGCCTATAAAGTGAAATGAGCGCCGCAACCCCAGAGTCGGACACGACTGGACCTGATGGTCAGGGGTCCCTTTACCTTTACCTTTACTACTTTTATAATTGACTTTATCTGTGAAGCTTTGAAGAACTGAAGCTTAGAAGGAAGAATTATCTTAAGTTTCCATATTCATCTCCTCCCCTTTTTCAATGTTTCCATCCACAACTGACTTGAGTTTTGTAATGGTATAGGGAAAAGGTTTACAGTACAATTAGTTTTCTTTGTACTGACACCTCGCTAACAACGCTGTTTCAATTTAACCCTATCTTTGAAGTTTGGAAGTTTAAAGGCAAGGGCTGTACAATATACCTGCTTTGTATTAACCTCCTTTTGTTTTGCTATCTCCACAGTAACATCCTAGCTGCTTTTTGGTTCTGAGGCTGAGTAAAAAGGAACATTCAAAGTTTTCAACAAACACGAACCTGTTCTTTATGAAAATATCCTCAACTAATCTATGCTACAATATATCTCTGTGAACATCTTTCTGTATTGTTTGTGAATTAAGTGTTTCTTACCAATTCCTTTTGATTTTATATTCAGGGCTCTATTTAACACCATTGATTACTCCCTCAGTTATTTCAATGGATGTGTCTTTCCCCAGTGAAGCAGTTGCAAGGACTGAAGGTCGCTGCCAGTGTGATGTAGTGGTTAAGAGCAGTAGACTCGTAATCTGGGGAACCGGGTTCGTGTCTCCACTCCTCCACATGCAGCTGCTGAGTGACCTTGGGCTAGTCACACTTTTCTGAAGTCTCTCAGCCCCGCTCACCTCACGTTGTGTGGGAGGAAGGGAAAGGAGAATGTTAGCTGCTTTGAGACTCCTTCGGGTAGTGAAAAGCGGGATATCAAATCCAAACTCCTCCTCCTCCTCCTCCTCCTCCTCCTCCTCCTCCTCCTCCTCCTCCTCCTCTTCTTCCTCCCACTGTTCTCTAAGGCTCCTCTCCTGGTTCCTTCCCCAGCAGCCTAAGCCTCTGTTGTCTTGTATCTTGTTGATCTACCCTCTCAATTTATCTGCATGTTTTGGAAGACCAGTGGGGATGGGAGCTGATTGAAGCGGGGGGGGGACTCCCTGGATTCTTTGGCAGCCTGGATTCTGCCCCAGCTTCTTCCTGCTCACTAAATCCTGTTGCCTCTTCAGCTTCTGACACCTCCTCCCCCTAGTCTGCTGCCTCTTCTCCCTCTGACCAAGCATTGTCGTCCTACCACCAGTCCCCTGGCTCTGAGCCTTCTTCCCCTGGGGGTTCCCTGGAGGGTTCACCAGCTGCTGCCTCCCAGCATACGTCTGTTTCCAGCCAGTCCATGACAGGTTTATTAAGAAGTGCAAGTTAACAACAAATATGTGTAAGGCATTAAATGTGATTCATAAGACTAGGAGACAAAACAAGCCCCGTGGTCTTTTGCTCTCAGATACTGAAAAAGCTTTTGATCAGGTTGAATGGAATTATCTGTTTTAAACACTATTTGGTTTTGGAGCAAAATTTTAATTAAATTAATATATTAATCTCCCCATAACTTTCTACTTTTGGATTTATATGCTATTATAATAATACAATTGTAAAATAAAATGGATAGATTGTGAAATATTGGGAAGTGGAGGGAATCTCTTATCCAAACTATAATTCCTACTTTCCCCAGATACATAGCAATACAGCATTCAGATTGTAGGCTGATATCCAGGCACAATCTTGAGTCTTTTAGCATTATATAGAATAGTGGGTAAAGGTGAAATGCAGAATCAGATCCTTATCTCCTGGAGACCTCCGCTGACCAAACAAAAGGGAGAAATTCCATGGTATTCTTGATTCAGAGTAACTACCTTCAAAGGATGATGCAGATACAGAGCTCTACTGGTTTAATTCCTATAGTGCAGAATATATATGTAAGGCACTTACACATTGTCTCATTTGCCAAAAAGTATAGAAATTGTAAGTTAAGGTGTCCATACTTAATGACCACTCCTTACATGCAGTAAACATGTGCCTGTTCATAGCTTTGCCTCCATCTCTGCAAACTACCCCTGGTCTTTCCATCTCAATTTTCTTGCACTGCACATCTGGGGCAACAGTGAAGCTGGGTTGGTCGTACGTCCAATTTAAACAAGCTACAAACTTAAAAATTCTAAACTCTTGACTCAGTTAGCCAGCCTGTTCTTATAACTTACAGACCATGGTCATCTGCACATGGAACCAAAAGTAAGATCAGTAAAATAGTTACTCAAGCAGAGCATCAAATCATGAAACTATTACAACATTGTACCTAGCCTTCTCTAGTCTGCAGGCCTAGACACAAACATGACCAAACATTAGTAAATGTTCTCCTGGCATTTGCCCAGGCTTTCTCTGACCCATAAAACTGGACCCTGTTTTACATGTTGGAGTCCTCTGGATTTCTGTTTTATTTGCTTTTATGTGCTTTTATACCACTGTTTTATTGGGTTTAGGCTGTATTTTTGTTTTACTGATATTTTGGGGAGGGGGTTTAAGATTTTGCACCACTTAAGAGATTTTTGAACTATTAAGTGGTTTATAAATGCTTTCAAATAAATGAATGAATTAGTATGAGGTTTTTTCCAGTGTAGAATCATGGGTTTATGCTGGACTTTTTTTCCAGCCGGAACTCACCAGAACTCAGTTCTGGCACCTCTCTGGTGGGCACCATTGCCATCATAAGAGAACAAGTGAGGCCTTCATGGTAAGTTCCGGCACCTCTTTTTCTAGAAAAATCGCACTGGGTTTATGAATGTGTAATGTTCCAGGTGTAAACTGTAAATCCGTATACAAAATAATATTCCCAAACATTAAAAAGAATAAAAACCTTCCTGAAGGTGCGAAACTAAGATCCTGGTGCAAGGAAAGTAAACAACAAATTCCTAGAATGGGTATTTTAAATTGAGCATTGTGGACAGGGTGATTTAAGAGTACAATTTCAAATGGGTTTCCTCTCCAGATCGTTTTTAAAATTTCCATTAAATAAACTATTCTGTGCAATTAAAAACACACACCACCAAACAACCCTGTTGTTGTGGATTCTGATATGATTGGTTCTGCTTTTGTAAACATTTCCAGCGAAGCGGAACCCCAATATTCAGAGAGGAATCTGGCAGGGGTGCGTTCTGTAAGCATCCTAATTCCTTGTAAAAACCACATCTCACAATGTATTAATGCAAAGCATCTTAAAGTATGCTTTGTCATCAGTCTGTGAACATGGGCACAAACTGGACTGCTAAGCAGTTGCTAAGCCTTGTATCTTTTTGCTAATTTCCTACCAGTAACGTGCATTTCCCAGTTCATTTCTTGAAAACTACGTTTAGTAGAAGAGAAACCAAAACAGAAGGGAGAGAGTAGGCCCTTCTTCGGAAGAAAGCGGAGCTGGGCTCACCCTCAGCTTCATTGTTTTTCTTTGGTAATTAGCTTTTGTCCTGCTTTGTCGTTTTAGTGCGTCTGGATATTCTTCAATTAATCAAACAGAACGAGAACAAGAGAGCTTAGGCTGCTCATGAGGTCACTTCTTGCAGGGACTGGATTACAGCACCAAAAGCTGCCTGAAAAGCATGTATTGATCTGTTCTGACAGTTGCTGCCACATTAAGCCTCACCACAGCTGTGATATAAAGGTGCTTTGAGCTGTTATCATAAATACCATCCACTATCTTTAAAGATCATCAAAACAGCTTCACATTCTATAAGAGTGATTGTCATGTATTTTATCCAATACATTTTAACAGCATAAATTGTTTTAACATTTTAATAGTAGCTTAAAGGTCAAATGCAAATTATTTAAACTAGCATTTATCCAATGAAAATTATCATACAAGCTCAATTTGTGGGTATGTGAAATGAAAAACAGAGGCCTTTAGAACGCAAAATTCTCTCTATTTAACTACTAATAGGCATTTTAAAATGTCCAGATCATTTCACCTATATCACGTGGCTGAAATTATGTAATTATGCTTGTAGATCACCACTGTTTGTTTGTTTGTTTGTTTATACACCACTTGTTTGTAAAAATCCTCAATACATTTTACAGTAGATACCACATAATGTAACATATTGTCTCATGAAATGAACTATTATGATGTAGCAACATGGTTTTGTGGGAATGTTGAGGGATGTGGGAGAGGATATATTGTTTTAGATATCCTATCCCAACTTGCGTTTACAAGCTCGATAATATCAGCAGAGCTAACATTCCCTTTTTACTTCATATGCGCAGCAGATAGTTTGCATAGACTCGCTAGAGTCATTAAAAATATTGTCCTGGTGTCTTCCCCTTTTTATCCCTCTTTCAATAAGACACTTCACAGTGTTTGGTAAAGTGTATAACGTTTACTTTACAAGTAATCATCTAGTCACACAAGGATCCTAGAGGCAGGCTTAAAAGTTACTAAATAATATACATATGGTGACTTTCTCCTTTTGAGAGAAAGTCCCTCTTTATACTTTTGGCCTAGTGCCAACGGTGCATTTTAATAATGCTGCTTTTAAACTGTCTTAGAGATAGACACGACAACTGACCAGCGACATGGAGACTCGGCATATATAACAGTTGGCCGCTCCCAACTGTAGAGTTCACTCCCAACTGTAGAGTTCCATATAAGGAAGTTGGGTTTGACTGCCCCTGTCCTTTTACATCCCACAGGTTTAACATATTTGTTATGTCTAAACGTATGCAGTATGGGGAACTTGAAGAGGCGGGTTTCTGATTTTCAATGCAGAAATCAACTTCCTTTACAGGCTGAAGAATAAACATGGGCAGAAAGGTTCTCTCCCAATATGCAGCATAAAAACAGCCGTTGTTTAGTACCGTAAACGCACGTTAATGCCTATAGCATAACCTTTCATGGACTTCATTGTGTCCGGCTGCTTGACGCTTGCTCCGATTTAGAGCTAAAGAGTGGGTTTCCCTTGAGAAAGGTGTGGTGTGGGGAAAACCACTCCTGCCCTTACCCAGAAAGGAGAGGTCAAGTGGGAATCCGCTCAAACCTGTGTTTTCTAGACACAGGAAAAGCAGAAGTGTTGGTGAGCCCAGCTGAGTCGGATAGATTTTAAGCACCGGGGAATGTGGGACATGTAACTAAGGCTTCCTCCCTAAGTAAAATTAAATACTGGCCCATGGTGAATGGTAAGCTCCTTAGGGAAACGCTCAAAGTTTGGACTTAACCAATACACAAGCTCAAATCAGTGCTTGATGGACATGTTAATGGTGGAAATCACACTGAAGAGGAGGTAGACTCTTCTTATCTCTCACAAAGGTCTATAAAAGAAAAACCTGTTTCCTTTACACCTGCACACCAAACCTGTAAATATCCAGCCTTCATGAAGGGAATTGAACTCACATCACTTCTTCCTTTGGATCCCTTCCTGATTTTATTTTCCATCTCAAGAGCTTCCAGAGAATATCATCTGGCATTGCTGTTCACATAGGTTTTGTGGAGGAACCTGCCAAATTTGATATTTCTAATTTATTTGACCTGTGAAGTATAGAGCATTGCCAACCCGTGTACACCATTCATTGTCTTTCCTATAGAGTTAGTATCCAGAGATAACTGTATCCCATCCTTTCTGCCCATTCCACCACCTGTCTGTTATGCCCACTACCTATCATGTTCTCATTTAAAACCAGGTTCTCCAACTCTCATATATTGGTTTGGAGGCTTCTGGCATTAACATAAATGCCTCCAGAAGGTATTTTGGCAAATGTCTCTGGCTACCCCTGCCTCCAGGTCTTTAGGACCGGTTTTTAAGACCTACTTTATGCTCATTTCCTAGCTCCATCAGATGCCATTTGGACAGTCAGAAATGCAGCCCTTTGCCCTCCTGATGCAGTCCTGAGGGAAATTCTTCCTCTATTTGCAATGGAAGGAAATCCCTCTTTGGCACTAGTAGGATTGCCCCCCCCCCCAAAAAAGACAATTTTTTGGATTTTGGGAGGGGGTGTCCTGAGCCTGCAGATACCTCCCTCTTTTTTCTCCTACAGGCCTGCCATTGCACACCAGCTAATTTTGCTGTTAAAGGGGATAACATGGCTGCAGATAAAGTTCTTTGACGTTCCTGACATAGAAATCTGCCTGTGCTCAAGTCTCTGCAGACAAGGGATTTATAATATTTATATATAGGAAGGCCTTTGAGGGGATTCAGTGATCTTTAGGAAGCAAAACATCTTGAAGTAGCAATGCTTTTATGATGTTTTATGTAGAATCTTTTTTTGAGGTGTAAGCCATACGGATCATTCTCAGGGAAAGCACAGGAAGTGAAAATGTCATTCCTCAACCCCAGAAAAATCACATTCGGATCTGGGTTGCTTCTGAACCTGATAGTTTTGCTGCTATGGCATTTTGCCAACTTCACCTGGCAGCTGTGTCCCTCTTAGGAAATTAATAGTAAAAGCTGCCTATATGGGTCTGGGACCTATAGGGGTTTGCCTGTTGGAGGCATCCCTGGCCACTGAGAAGAGTTCACACCTGATGTGGGGTCCTACATTTGAGCTACGGACCCATACCACAAGATGGCTTGTGGGAGTTCCTGCAACGTAGCCAAGTATTATGTCTCCCATTCTCAGTCCACATGCGCAGCAGGCGGCTGTGAGCTAGCCAGTGCTAGCCTAGGACCAGAAGATCCCAGGTTCAAGTCCCTGCATTGCTAGAAAGCTCTCTGATTGGCCCTCTTCACAGAGTGATGAAAATAAAATGGGAAGTGAAGGAAGATATCATTTATGCCACCCTGAGCTATTTGAAGGCAGGGCAGGAAGTAAAAACATAATGAATGAATAAGTCGGCATTATTCCAGCCCACATCTTCACTTAAATTACAGCTTGCCCTGGTTCATTAACATGGAACTACCATTTTCTTGATGTAACAGACCTTGCAGGTCTACTCAACATATGAGCAAGGAAAGGATAGTTGTATAGATTGTGCTTAGGGCTGTATTATGGAGAGGGAGGGAGGGAGGGAGAGAGAGAGAGAGAGGGAGAGAGAGAGAGAGCATATGCACACACTGTGGTCTATATAAAAATCAAAGTCATGAGTAATGAGTTAAGTGTTGGGTACTTCTAGATATCATATAATTACTAGAGCCATTGAGTCCGTAATGTATCTAAGAAAAATGTCCAAACTGAAGTTCATAATGATCTCAGTAATCAATATGGTTGAATCTGTGTGCACAATGCAAGCTAGACAGGTTAATCTTCATACAGGCCCTAGAAAAGCCATTATGAACAATATAAACAACTGAAGCAACACAGATCTTGACAGTGGATTATATAACATTATATTTTCTAATTCAACTATATAGCACAATGGTGAAAACTGTATTGAAAATACGATCAGTTCAACGGCAATGAGTCAAAATGAAAGGGGAGTATTCTAGTTTTCTTTAAAACTGAGCTATGAAAGTTATTCGTGATGATATTCCAGTTCTTATTTCAGTTCTGGTCTATGAAGGTCACGGTGTTCATTCCAAACACAACCCTTTCCAGCTTTCCTTCCACAAAAGTATCAGATGCTCTCTTGTATATGATGGATTAATTCAAGAATATGCTAGGATTATTTTCTAAAGAAACAACCAAAAAAAAAATCCACAAAATCAGTTGCTATTTTGCCAGATGAATCTTGAATAATTCCAGGAGCAGCCCTCTGAATTATAAATCTGTCTCCCCCTAATTCAATTGGCAGTGTCACCCCAGCAACCCAAGTGGTGATCACCTCCCTTAAGAAAGGAGCATGGCCGTCTTCTTAAAGGGTCTTTTCCTGAAACAATGATGATTATTCAGGCACTTGGGCATGGTTCATTTTGCTTGCTTCTTCTCCTGCTCTTTGCCTGAGGTTTCTTCCAATACAGTTTAGAAGTTTGGCTGGCCAGTTCTCTATCCAGCTATCACTTGACTCTCAATATCCTTTTGGATTTCAAAGTTGTATGACTGTGGTGAAGGGAGAACCTACCTTTGGCAGAATCCTCCCTTCATAGTCTACAGTGGGCAACCTTGGGCTTGTCTGCACTATATGTTTTCAGCTGTTTGCATTTACATTTAATTTGTGTACTCTACATTGTATTTACTTCAAACGACACCAGACTTGATGCTTTTCTCCTGTAAATTTGGGTCTATCCAATATGGGGATAATCTGATAAATTGGGGGAAATCAGACACCAAATCACTCCGCAGACTATTTGTTTCATTGTTTTGGGGAGCAAGGATGGGTGGGGGGTGGGGGTAGATCGGTCATTACTGTCTGCTACTCCATTTACTAGGTTCACTGCTTCCTCAATATTTTCTTTTCATTTTCGGCTGTACTTATAACTCTTTCCAGCACACTCCTGAACCAAGGAGTGTAGACACACACATTCCTAATGTTTGCACTAAACCAGAAAGTTGCATAAGCAAATCAGATTAAAAGTTTCTACACCTGATATAATGGGCAGTAATCTGAAAAGTGTGCGCTGAGATTTTAAAATTGCTTGCATTTCTTTTCCAGCATTCTAGTAAGGGTACATCAAGAGCTCAGCATTTCTTATAAGCAAATTTTATTTTGATTCCTCATATTTGCCCCAAACCAGAAAAATGCACACACCAGTAGGACTAATAATGCTGGGCCAATAATGATTTTACAGACACGTGAAATCTGCTTTCATTGCTTTCTCCTGTGTTACTACAATAAATATTTTGGCTCATAAATCTATACAGAACCAACAAGGCCAAAGTTAAGGAAAGTGATGTGAGTAACTTCAGCTCTCTCAAAGTTGGAGGAATATGCTGTTTTCCATATTTGGTAACTTGATTAGGTAACCTAAAACCTTTAAAGAAAGAGAAAATTTGATTAAAGAGTCTCTTTCCTTTTGACAAAGCAGCCCATTTTTACCATCAGACAGGTACAATAAAGAACTCTGTAACTGTTCCCTCTGATATTCCCTGTTATATATTCAGTGGTCTGTGTTCACCTGAGTTTGAGTTTGGACTAAGGAATCTGAGCGCCTGTGTTCTGATTCGATACATGATATCCAATCACACAGCATTGCTGTATCAAGATTTGGGCCACTGGAATAGGCTTTTAAGATCTGAGTTACGATTTGTAGCTTGGGGGGTTTAGACAGCCAATCACGTTGAGAGTGGGAGTGGCCCAGACCTTCAGAAATGTATATAAGCAGTTGCTTTGCCCTTGTTCTGTTCTGTTAGCTCAATAAAGTCTCTTGCTGTTACCACTGTGTCTCGCTTCGTAGAGACCCATGTATACTTCACTCTCCATGACCAGAAGGCCCCAGGCTTTGTTCTCCATGCTTAGTTAAACAGTTTCTTAATCTTACATAAAATCCTGGGAAGCTACTTCAGACCACCTCAGTGTGGTGATTTAAGTGGGTTTTCTTCAGCTCCCACTCTAACTGCTTCTTGTTAAATAGTTTGACATTTATGCGTCTAGACTTGGATTGTTCTGATATTGATTTTGTACATAATGATAATGGAGCACGAGGGCTACATCACTTTGGCCATATATACTAACAATATATCCTCTTGAGATTCTATGCTTCATGATGAGAACAAAACCTTGACACTTAGCAAAGGTTTTTGGTGCTTGAAGAAGAAGAAGAGTTTGGATTTGATATCCCACTTTTCACTACCTGAAGGAGTCTCAAAGCGGCTAACATTCTCCTTTCCCTTCCTCCCCCACAACAAACACTCTGTGAGGTGAGTGAGGCTGAGAGACTTCAGAGAAGTGTGACTAGCCCAAGGTCACCCAGCAGCAGCATGTGGAAGAGCGGAGACACAAACCCGGTTCCCCAGATTACGAGTCTACCGCTCTTAACCACTACACCACACTGGCTCTCACGCCACACTGGCTCTCACACCACACTGGCTCTTGGGATTGGATCTCTCTGCTTTTATCACAATTAAAAAAAAAAATCCTCTAGCAGTCCTTGCAAAACGTGAAGACTTCTTTAAGATTCTCTCTCTTGGTGCTTCCATGCAGATGGCAATTATAAAGTCTGGTTCAAAGAAACTTAATCTGCATCTTGACCTATCTGGTGGAGTGCATAGCCTGAGAGATTCGGTGGTGTGAAGCTTAGTTCCACTGCTCCCTCCTGGCTGCCCTTCGCAGTGCAATTCAGGAAGGAGTCTAGCAGAAGTTAAGTGCTTATCTGCATGCAGAAGGCTTTGGGTTCAACCCCCAATTAAAGGATTGTCAGTAAAAGGGGTGGGAAGAAACCTGTGTCTGAGATGTTGGACAGCTGCTGTCAGTCAGAGTACAGAATAACATAAAATAAAAACGGGAAGGTTCTAGACACAGGAAATATTTCTGATTCTGATTTCTTTTTTTCCTGGCTGCTCCTGAAACATGAGAAATATGTAAAAGTTTTTTTTGTTTTTTTTAAAAAAGGAAGATTCAAATGTGATATACCTAAAATGGGAAGGAAAATGCTATTTCAAACTTACATATTTCTATCAAAGTAGCAATCCAATTACCACGGAGCGATTAAGAACAGATATTGGAGAACTTGAAGTAGACTGGGTACAAATACATCAATTACAATATATTCTTAAAGAGGATGGGATTCAAATGCATGCAAACTACCTGCTTTTAAAAAAAAAGTGTTAGAAGTGACTAATTCTCTGAGCAAGGTCTAGTATCAAAACTATATGCGGAACTAATTAAAACCAAAACTGTTACCATGACTGGTTTAAAGATAACTTGGGAAATTGTTACGGAACTGTCTATAGATGATTGTGACTGTAAATCTATTTGGCTATTTAAATCCATGCAAACTGTAGTATAGAATAAATGATACAGGACAAAAGTACAATTTGCACATTTTGTAAATGGGGTTTCCACAACCTGCTGGCATAATTGTGGGAATTGAGGCTCCTATTATCACCTCTACTGGACTTGTCTGGTGGCTGTAACTTTCTGGGAGAAAGTGCAACAGATAATGTCCTTGTTTTTGAAAGAACCCATACTTTTTTCCTATTTGTTTGAAGGTATCCTAATCTCGATATTAAGGCCCCAGAGTTGCTTATATTACTCATAATAGCAGCTAGATTATCTATATTGCGAGACATAGGTAAACCAAGGGATTTTTGTCTAGCATGGCAAACCTTTATTTCACATACAAATTAGGATGTCCATTATCCTCCATTTTCAGCAACCCTGAAAAAACGGAAACCATTTATAAAAAAGAATAACAATAACAAAAAAATAATGTGGTTGGAGTTATATTGTATCCAGCATAGGCTATTCTGTATTTAAGCTTATATTTCTCTTATCCAAAATGCAACAGTAACTGAATCTTGGACCCTTTTTCTGTGTTTTCTTATTTCCACCCTTACTTACTGCCATCACTACAAAGCCAGATCTCCAAATGGCTCTCAACCTTGCAAGATATGACTCTTTAGCACCATATGACTCACCCCTAAAGCACTGTCCTGTTTTATTGTAGAGTTTCTATCAGATAAAGTCATAATAGGAGAAATGAATGCTGTCTGTTCTTCACTTATAAAAAGCTAATTGAATTGAGAACCATTGGGAGGCTTCCACAAGTCAGACTTTGATTGGGCTTAAACAACATGAACTGTGAGGTCATCCATCCATTGATTTGGTTGTCTTGATGTCTCTTAGCTTTCTTTGGGGGAAAAGACATGGTTTATCCTTGTTTTTCTTTAGGTTCCTGTGTTATTTGTACATTTTGTACATGCCCATAGCTGTCAACCCTCCCTGCTGTTTCCCAATGCTATAATAAGGGAATTTCCCTCAAAAAAAAGGGAAAGGTTGACAGCTATGTACATGCCGTGTTCTCTATGACTGGTCTGGGCAGTTGCTAGCTCTTGCTCAATTAGCCTAATGTTTATTTGGGATTGATTCCTGATATCTAGAGATTACCATACACCTAACCTTAACAGCTGTATATATATATATAGTTCTTCACTGAGTTCTACATATTACAAAAGAGAAAGCCATTATACAATCACAATCCTTTGTAATAAAGTACAAGTTTCTCTGCGTCCAGTCCCTGTGTCCGTGGGATTGCGCTACTGCGCATGTGCCCCACGGAAAGCCGTTGGAACTTGGAGCGCAGAGACTTCGGGCGGCCGGGGGAAACTGTTGAAGCAGCGGGTGTGCGTGGGCACACGGCGGGTGCGCACCCGCATGCACTTCTAAGTGGCAGCGGCCGTTACAAGTGGCGGTGGGCGAGCGATGTCAAGCGAGAGCTGCTCGGTCAGCTCTGCGCGTGTTCCCGATGTTGCTAGGGCAACAGGGACGCTATGCGCAGAGCTGGCTACGTCATTCGGCTCTCGCGTTGTTAGGGGGAAAAAATGAGATAAGTGAGAGCCGCTCAGTCAGCTCTGCGCATGTCCCCAACGTTGCTAGGGCAACAGGGACACAGAGCTGACAAAGTTTCTATAACTAACATTGGGGCAGAGTCGCCTCTGAAATTCTGTAGGACAAACATTTTTTTTTTTGAAAAAAAACCCACTGGTGTGATCTATACCATAAAAATGTTTGACCACATATGTTCTAGCGCCCGTTAATTTAACGGGTTTAATGTCTAGTACTACAGTAAATAAACTGCAGAAAAAAACAAGACCCAGACCCTATGCTGAAATTTGAGGTAGAATATGAAAGATGGCAATACAGTTAATATAAACCAGTAAGCCCAAGTCTGACTTGTGGAAGCCTCCCAATGGTTCTCAATTTAATTAGCTTTTTATAAGTGAAGAAAGCAGTATTTGAATATTTAGGTCCCTCCCTTCTTTCCCTTCTGTTACCTTAAGACAAATGTTATGACTGGCTGGACTCAACACATCATATGGGGACTTCCGGAGAGGAAAAATGGTGGGTGCCACAGCAGCGGGCAGCAAGCAGCTCCTGAAGCCAGCCGGAGCCAACTGCACTACCAGGCTGGCTCTGGCCTGCTGAGGCTGCCACTGCCACGTTTTACAGGGACAGATGTGCAAATCCGGGGACATCTGGTAACCCTACGTTAGTGTGATAAAGTGAGGCCCATCTTATATTTGTTTTTTGCTGGTTCTGAGAAGCTGCAGTTATGACTCATCCACCCCAACTGGTTCTAATTACTCAAAGGCACCTCTGCTTTGGATATGTGCATCTTGAGAGGAAGCCATCTTCCCTCTGACATTCAACACACTCCAAAGGCTCCCCTGATAATCTTCATTCAGACAAGGATGCAATTTAAACAAGGCTTTGTTCTTCGCATGTAATTGAAAGCAAGAATGTAAGACTCTATTGCCCAACTGTTAAGTTGTTTCTTAGTCTCTGAGAAATCAGAGCTCCTTACCGAACCACAAGGGGCAAACACTTTGTCTGGACATCCTATCCTTCTTATTACACAGATAAGAAACTGATACTAAGCTTGAAATCATTGCTTAGTTTCTTCAATTTTTTACTTGGATGGACCTCAAGGGCTACAATTATCTTAAAAGGTTTACCCTCCACAAACCTGATGCTGCTGAGATAGTATGAAAAGTAGGGGAAAGTGGGGCACGTTGAGCCATGGGGCACATTGATCCTTTCCATTTTAAAACCGTACTTTAGCTTTTATACAAAGTTTGTGGCAACACAAAAACAACAGCAGTGATACTACATACTGTCATTGTGTTTGGGTTTGGGTTTTCAAAGAAGTTTTTTTTAAAAATCCAGATTTGTTAAATTAGGTAAGCTTTAGTAAAAAATTGTATATGTATTGTGAACCATGTAGTTCTAAAAGTTGTAAAGGTAGCTGAAATATATTTTCATTTATGTGATCATAGTTAACATAGCTGCAGTATGTACTAAAATATTTGTCATGGCTGCCAGCCTGTTTTGCGTAAAATAGATGTATGTCTGAAATGGTGATGTGGGGCACATTGATCCAATTGGGAATGGGGTACATTGAGCCTGGAAAGGCTGTGTCAAAAATTATGAAAGAAAAGTTGAATGTGAACCAGCTGCTTGAAAGTGACTTGTCTGATTTTGAAACCTTTTCTAAAGATGTAGTAGAGGAAAAAGAAAATATAGAATTCAACAAGACTGTTGTGAAAGAGGGAAACTTTGTTATCGTGAAGATTTTAGGAAAAACCACAATTTCCCATTATGTTGCTGAAGTTACCGGAACTGATGAATATGGTGACTTCAATGTAAAATTTCTAAAACATGTTCTGTCCAAAGTGAATGACCAGCCCAAGTTCACTCCCTCTTCTGAACCAGAAGCTTTGATTCCTTTTGAGGATATTGTAAAATTGTTGCCTAAACCACTCTGCTTCGGAGGAACTGCTCAGTGCTTCTAGGATGGTAACATTTCCATGTTCACTTAATGAGTACAAGTTGAAGTGATGCTGACTCTTAGGAACTTTGAGATATTTTTTAAACTCTTTTGGAAGCTTATACTGTGTAGTAAAAATGCCTTCTTTGCTCTTAAATTGGAATGGCTCAATGTGCCCCAAATGAAGGATCAATGTGCCCCACTACTGGGGCACATTGATCCATTATTTTGAAAAACTTAAATGTGATTTTTTTGTCATTTTATTCCATCATATGTGAAACATTATCCCTTTGGTTTTGTTTGGAATAGTGCCTAATAAATATTAAATGCAAAAGTTTTCTGTTGTGTGCATTATTTTGAGGTGTGTAGAGCTTAAAGTAAAAAATGGCTCAACGTGCCCCACTTTCCCCTATAAAGGCCGAGTACATTATGATGTTTAGGACCCTGAGAAAAACACATCTGAAATACATTAAAAAAATTACCACATCACTGTGGTCAAGGATATTGCTGAGGGAGGAAAGATGACATAAATCTGGTGATTGGGAAATAGCAGATGTTGTCCCTCAAGGGTGTAAGTAGGACTATTATTACAGGGAGAAACAATATAATGTAGAGCAGAAGCGATCTAAGTCTAGGTGGACGCAGATTGACAGAATGTACCTAATTTATCTTTGATGCTAAGGAGACAGAATGAGAATCCTTTTTTCTTTACATCAAGTAGTGGTAGAAGAAAACTCAAAGACATGAACAGAATCATTAAGAACGTAAAGAGGAACACAAATTAGGAAATAGAATTTGGGGCACTGATTGCCCAACAGCATAACAGTTTGCAGCTCTGGGGCATATTAACAGTCGCCTGATCTTTGAATCAAATAATCTAGGCCAGTATAAAGAGATAGAGGTATATATAATGATTCCTGGTGTAGAGAAAGTGAATGGAGAAAGGGACTTCTCCCCCTCTCATGGACATAAGTTGAATTTTGGAAGGTTCGGGGCAGACGAAAGAACGTTCACACACAGTGGAACATGGCTCAACTATGGAATTAATCCCTCGCAAGAGGTGGTGATGGCTACCAACTTGGATTACGTTAAAATAAGATTAGACAAGTTCATGGAGGTTAAGGCTATCAATGGCTACCAGACATGATGGCTGTGTTCTACCTCCACTGTTGGAAGCTGTATGCCTCTGAATTTCAGCTGCTGGGGAGCAGCCATTGAATTCAGGTCCTGCTTTCAGGCTTCCCATAAGCATCTGATTGGCTACTGTGGGAACAGCTGCTTCACTAGATGGGCCCTTGACCCGGCCCATCAGGCTCCTCTGAAGTAGCTGAAATATGATGACAGTCACATATACCTGAAGTTCTAGAGCAGGGGTGGGGAATCTTTTCAGCACTTGGGAGCCAGATCTCTCTGTGGCCCCAATCCACTGGTCAGCTTTCACAGGTAGGCAGGGCGGGCAACCAGCGGCGTCGCAAGGGGGGCGGTGGGGGCGGTCCGCCCCGGGTTCCAGGAGAGGGGGCGTGACACTTGGGCCGGCTTCTGATAGTTCCTCTAAAGCCCCACCATTCCCCACTCTGTACCTGAAACCTTTAAGGCATCAGGTGTAGGGTGGGTGTGGCTTCCCCAAAATGGTCTCATGAGTCAATTAACCACCTTCCATTGAAAAAGAAAATTTGACATTGCTTGGGAAGCACCTTTGAAATCCTTCTAAAAATGTCAATCAGAACTAGATCTGTGCCAGATGCTCTCCTGTGAACATTTTGAGAGTGAAAGGTGGGCTTTTGAGAAGGCATAACTTTAAAAATGTTTACAATTCTTTTGCCACTGTTCACCATCTCTGGCTTCAGCATCCTTCTGTCAACATTCTTTGGATTTCCTTTGCCATGTGATACTGCACCACCATTAGCCATCAAAAAAGGCAAACAAAGCTACCGGTAAATCTATTGCCCTCATTCTGAACAGGCATCACAAGAATGGGCTGCACTGCCTTGACAACTGGGCTGAAGCTCCTTTCCTAGCTTGTGCTACAGTGCCTGCATGGAAGTCTTGCCAAGAGGACTCAACAGAGGAGAGAGGATGCGACCCGCACCCAACCCCTGCCTCTGCATGGAGGGGGAGGGGGGACCACTTCTGCTTCCTTTCACAGTGACCTCTAAATCATTGCCAAGGGGGAGGTACTTTTTGCAAGAAGTGAAAATCTTACATGCCCTCAGTGGGTGGCGCTGTGGTCTAAACCACTGAGCCACTTGGGCTTGCTGATTGGAAGGTTGGCGGTTCGAATCCAAGTGATGGGGTATGCTCCCATTGCTCTGTCCCAGCTCCTGCCAACCTAGCAGTTCAAAAGCACACCAGTGCAAGTAGATAAATAGGTGGCAGGAAAATAAACGGTGTTTCTGTGCGCTCTAGCACTCGTCACAGTCATCCGTGCACCAGAAGCGGTTTAGTCCTGCTGGCCACATGACCTAGAAAGCTGTCTGTGGACAAATGCCGGCTCCCTTGGCCTGAAAAGCGAGATGAGCGCCGCACCCCATAGTCGCCTTTGACTGGACTTTAATCATCCAGGGGTCGTTTACCTACATGCCATTGGTTTTGGTTCACTCCATTTCTAACTTAAATGTCATTGACCTCAGTAGGCTTAAGTGCAACCAACTTCTATGTAAATTGCTTAAATGTTTGTGTTGATTCTTCTTCTTCTTCTTCTTCTTCTTCTTCTTCTTCTTCTTCGGCAATCACTCGTAGCTGAGTAAGATTGTCTTCCATGAATACGGTTTCAACAGTGATTCCATAAGTGACTGTGCAGGCCAATCCAGAATTGTGTTGATTAAACTGTACATATAATATGTTGCCAAAACAACAGTTAACTTTGTCAATTCATGTAAGTTGGCAATCCCTTTAAAACAAAACGGACCCACACATCATTTTTAATGGATGTTTCATATCCAGTTGTTTACAATTTCCTTCTCCTAGCCATCCATTGCATCTCCACATGGAATTGACATGTTCAAAAATGTGTGTGTTTGAGAGAGGGGGGATAAACTAGAAAAAAAATGTTGAATTTCAAGATAGACAAATTTAATAAAAATAATAACCTGGAGGGGAATTCATTTTACTGTCACTCTGTCAGCTGCCAGTCATTCACATTTATTATCCTCGTCTGGTTTGTGGTTTGACCTCCATGAAGTTTATTTTGGGGTATTTCCCCCCCCCCTGCCTTTCATTTTAAGCATAAATGCAGATTCCAATAGTAATGTAATAGTAATAGAGCTACAGCTTGATACAGACCAAGCTAACTGAAACAAGAAAAACACTTTATTAATCAGCAATCTATGTTCAAAGGTATGGCCTCTCCTCTGCCTTTCAAACATTGCCCCACCCCACCCCATTCCTACAGGCCTGACAGACATTTTCTTCTCAGTCTGAAGTTAGCCTTGTAATAAACTGCCAGAAATGTTTTATGGTTCTCTGCTTCATTTAATAGTCATGTCTTTCAAACTGGAGAACTGCTCAATTAACTCTGACTAAATGCTAACATTCTTTGGGGCATATTTGGATACAAGCCTGTGCAGCACATTTTTCTCATGCTCAGCTTTCTTTTCCTTTATGCGTGGACTAGCGTGTGTTTCACTCTGCAGAAGTCTTGACAATGCTGGAAAACTTCCACGTGCAACTACTGAAATCCACGGGCAGTTTCATTTTCACAACCTGTTGGGTCAATCCATAAAACACGCAAGACAGACTGAACGAGCTGAAGAACCAGGCTCTTGTTTAGCAACCACCTGACCTTCCCATGCCTTGGGGGGTGGGTGTGACAAATTTTTTTGCCCCTGGGTACCAATTTACCTTGCTACGCCCCTGAGTGGAGCAACGGTGGGGGTTGGATCTGATGCCTGAGGAGTTTCCATGTGCTGCTCTGGTTTCGGTGTTCCAGCAAGATGAGCACCGCAACCCCAGAGTCGTCTGCAACTGGACTTAACTGTCAGGGGTCCTTTTTACATTCATTTACCTTTTTACATTCATTTTATTTCTCATCACATTTATCCTTTGTCTCATTCAGGCTGATACAAAACTAGGAAGGATGGACCAAAAAACTTCAGAGAATGGGCCAAATATTCTAAATCAGCTCAGTCCCATGGTCTCTGTACCTTGCATTCTTTCGGTTCTGTTTTCATGGTTTAGGTTTCTAGGTTGATTGATTGGGTATGCGGCTTAGGACCCTCATACCTAAGGGACCGCCTCTCCTGGTATGTCCCATGTAGGACCTTATGGTCCTCAAATAATAATCTTTTGGAGGTCCCGAGCAACAAAGATGCTAGGTTGGCCTCAACTAGGGCCAGGGCCTTCTCAGTATTGGCCCTGACTTGGTGGAACAGTCTATCACAAGAGACCAGGGCCCTGCGGGATTTGGCATCTTTCTGCAGGGCCTGCAAGATGGAGCTGTTCCACCTGGCCTTTGGGTTGGTTTCCGTTTGATACTTTGCTTCATTCTTTTATTGGTGGGCTATTTGAAAATGAGACTGCAGTTTTAATTTTGAATTTTGAATTTTGTATTTTAATCTGTATTTTAAATTGATTGCTTTTATGTTTTGCTGTGATTTTAATTAGTGTTAGCCGCCCTGAGCCCGGTTTTTGGCTGGGAAGGGCGGGGTATAAATAAATTTTATTATTATTATTATTATTATTATTATTATTATTATTATTATTATATGTTTTTATATTGGGCACTGCTTAGAGAATATTTTAGTAATAAACAGTTTAGAAATGCTTTTGCATACACAAATAAGAAACAAAGGAAGCTTGTTCAGTGGGGATAAAGAGGGCGTAGGAAGGAGGAGATGGTGGCGAGGTCCCTAACACATCACTTGCAGGGTCAAAGAGGATTTACTGGACCATCTTCCTGAGATGGAGCTGTTACCAGGACTCTCTTGGGGTGCAGCTGCTTCACTCAGCCAAAGCTAATGAGTAAGTGGGGTGGTGAGGCAGGCCTCTCCCAACACACCTGGGGCCATGAGGAGATTGGGACAGTTATATAACTGCTGCTGGGCTCAGAGCCAGGCTGGTGCTCACCTGGGTGTCAGGGGATGCGACAAGCACTGGATGAGATCCATTGTCTCAAGCCTCAGCAGTAGTATATTCCATCTGGGGGTTGGAAATACCGGTACCTGATACTTAGATTCTCCCACTGTTAGCTAGATCCTGTAAACAGTCAATAAAGACGTGGCAAGAAGTTTTTATCCCACCTCCTAATTTCCTGGATGTGGGTGCAGTAAGAATGGCATTAAGTAAAGACAAAATTCACTGCAGATGGTGACAGCAGTCACGAGATCAGAAGACGCCTGCTTCTTGGGAGAAAAGCAATGACAAACCTAGACAGCATCTTAAAAAGCAAAGACATCACCTTGCCGACAAAAGTCCGTATAGTTAAAGCTATGGTTTTCCCAGTAGTAATGTACGGAAGTGAGAGCTGGACCATAAAGAAGGCTGATCGCCGTAGAATTGATGCTTTTGAATTATGGTGCTGGAGGAGACTCTTGAGAGTCCCGTGGACTGCAAGAAGATCAAACCTATCCATTCTCAAAGAAATCAGCCCTGAGTACTCACTAGAAGGACAGATCCTGAAGTTGAGGCTCCAGTACTTTGGCCACCTCATGAGAAGAGAAGAATCCCTAGAAAAGACCCTGATGTTGGGAAAGATGGAGGGCACAAGGAGAAGGGGACGACAGAGGATGAGATGGTTGGACAGTGTTCTTGAAGCTACTAACATGAGTTTGGCCAAACTGCGAGAGGCAGTGAAGGATAGGCGTGCCTGGCGTACTCTGGTCCATGGGGTTACGAAGAGTCGGACACGACTGAACGACTGAACAACAACAACAACAACAAAGACAAAATGTTAATGCTTTCTACAAAGCAAAGATTACTAACAATAGGAACCTGGTCTGCAAACTGCTGAATGAGGGGGGGATCAATTCTAATCTGCCCAAACTCCAAAAAGAGTTGCAGAGACCAGAAATCAACTTCTGATATGCACAGAGAGGAACTTTGGAGGGGAGAAAAAAACATATTGGTTCTGGAACTGTTATTTTTCAAATGAAGGGTGTGGTTTTTGTTTTTGTTTTTTTTTTAAAACAGAATACTAGGAGAGCAAGATCTCAGTTCAAGAAGTGTCCTCTGAAGAAGTGTCCATGCACACGAAAGCTCATACCAAGAACAAACTTAGTTGGTCTCTAAGGCAGTGTTTTTCAACCACTGTTCCGCGGCACACTAGTGTGCCGTGAGATGTTGCCTGGTGTGCCGTGGGAAAAAATGTGTTTATTTGATTCCTATTCAAGAGAATTACTTTATATATAGTCAATATAGGCACAGAGTTAATTTTTTTACCATTTTCTAATGGTGGTGTGCCTCGTGATTTTTTTCATGAAACAAGTGTGCCTTTGCCCAAAAAAGGTTGAAAAACACTGCTCTAAGGTGCTACTGGAAGGATTTTTTTTAAAATTTCTTTTTGTTTTGACTGTGGCAGGCCAACACAGCTACCTACCTGTAACTGTGTCAATAGTATCAGACATTGTGTTTTGTGACTCAGTTCAAGAACATTTGTTTCTTTGTTTTTAACCCATCCACATAACAAGTTTGGGCTTTTGGAGTCTCCTTCAACCGTAGGATTTTACAGTTGTTAGATGGAAGTTCTGCAAAGACAGGCAACTGCAAAATGGTGAGAACAGTTTCTTGTAAATAGCCTAGCCAGGTCTATTAAGCATCTACTTTATTAGAAAAGCTTGGGCCAAAAGCTTACTTAAGAAACTAGCTAGCAGAAGGGGACATGTCTCCTCCTCCTCCTCTCCCAGCTAGAGAGGGTGCCATTGAGGTTTGTGCACACCTAAGAGCTGTGGCAGCTGGTGTCCGCTAGACTACTAGAAGTTCACAGGAACATGGCCAAGTTGTTCTGGTTTTCTCCCTTGAAAAGCTACTATGGATGCTGAAGCACTACAATTTTACATATAAAAAGTGAAAAGTGTCTTGCTTTAGTTCAGAAGGGGTCTCACTTAGCATAAGTTTGCCTGGGTGTGCTGTGCAGGAATGGTACCATCTAAACCAGGGGTCAGCAACCTTTTTCAGCCATGGGCCGGTCTACCGTCCCTCAGACCATGTGGGGGGGGGCTATATTTTGAAAAAAAATATGAACCAATTCCTATGCCCCACAAATAACCCAGAGAAGCATTTTAAATAAAAGCACACATTCTACTCATGTAAAAACACCAGGCAGGCCCCACAAATAACCCAGAGATGCATTTTAAATAAAAGGACACATTCTACTCATGTAAGAACACGCTGATTCCCGGACCGTCCTTGGGCCAGATTGAGAAGGCGATTGGGCCGCATCCGGTCCCCGGGCCTTAGGTTGCCTACCCCTGATCTAAACCTTAAGAAAAACTGGAACGCAAAATATCTCTATAGATCTCAAACCTAGAGACACACCTAGAAACCCTACTGTTCCAATAGCACTTTCAAGTGCCCTCCCCCATTCACAAAAATAAATGCAACCCTAAACAACACCCTTCTTTGTGGGATGTAAACACTGAGAAGACAAAACACAACATTGCTAGAGTGGACATGAAGGTGTCTCAGTCCTCCAGCCTTAACTTCCTGTTTACCTGGACTGAGACAACTTCCCCTATGTTACTGGAGATGGGTGTGGCTTCACCTGGGCAGGTTTACACAAAACCATAGGAACCAAACCCCATCTTTCTCTTTTTGGATCATCTTTTGAACAAGCTACATCTTAGGACAAGATGCCAGCCAAGAGAGGACAAAGAGGCTTTCCTCCCTTATCTACATGTAAATACATTTATCCAAGCTAGCCTGCCTTTCTGAGCCTGTATTGTAACTCAGGATGATTGTAAGTAAACTCTTTTATATCTCATAAACAGTACTGTGTTTATATTTTTAAGAGGGAAGAAGGGGAATATGCCAGGAATATATATTTCTTATAGAGGCTTTAGCAAGCCTATGCAACTGTCTCTGCTGTGTTTTAGAAAGGGAATGGAACTCTGCTAAGTTTGGAGGTTGTTAACACAAGCTGGGATGAGATATATAAAGTAATATATACTCATCCACACTCATAAGCATTCCCACATTCTTCTGTCTAGCTACTAATGAGGCACAGCTTTTTCTTCTTCTTCTTCTTCTTCTTCTTTTTTAAATACAGTTCTGAGCATGCCAAGGTGGCCCTACTAGTCCAACACTGAGAATGCTGGATAGCCTTCATAATGGACAGGAGCCTTCAGGCAGCCCATTCAGTCACACGTTTTTCCTGCTTCAAGACTCAGGGGCAGGACCTCTTTGCCATAGTAACATTTTTGGATTAGGGTTAGCCAAGTGCTGCAGAAACCCCATTGGCCAGAGAACAGGAGATGGGCAGGAATGTTTGCAGAGCTACTGAGAGTTCCAATAAAAGTATAAAATGTGTGTAGCACAGAAAATAGTTTTGAGATTGGGGTGGGTGGGTGGGATTTTTGCTTGGCATTCTCTGTGGGAGGGCTGGGCCCCAATAGCCTTAGTAGGCCTGTCTCCACTGTATAAGAGTGTAAAAGAAATTGGCACTCTGGGGACTGGAGCAGGAAAAGAGACAGGAACTTCACGCAGACACACTCCCAGCAACTAGGTCTCTGGCTTCCCTGCCCTTTTATGCCTGCAGAAAAGGAGTTTTGTACTTCTTACCCCTGCGGAAAGCTAAGGGGAAGAAGGATCTGCTGGAAAGTCAATGCTGTGAGCCAGTGGCGAAGCTTCATGCTCCGGCATCAGGGGGCAGAGAGCAGGCAGGGGTGGGGTTAGTGCGCATCTTGGGGGCGTGGCGTGCTGCCCGCAGGGGCGGTGCACCCAGCGCGGGCAGGGGGCAGCCGCGACGGCTCTCTACCGGGATCACACTGCTGGGGGTGGTGCTCTCCCCCTGCACTCCTCTTCCTCCGCCAGTGCTGTGAGCCTTCCATTGCACATCCAGCCTGTATATGCGTGTAAATAAACCTTTTATCACAGAGATGCCACCAGTCTCCAGTGACCGTCATTAGAAGGGAACCAAACAAGGCATGCACTGGGGTTCCAGGAATTCTCCTTGGCTGGAGAGTGAAGTGTGCGTAACAACACAGAAATGTGCACGCTCAGGGTTGGGTAGCAGCGCTCACCTGACCTCCGGCTGGCTGCATTGCTGTTGCCCGCCAGGAGGAAGAGTGAGAGAGGTTGGCACAGTGGAAATGCCCAGTGTAGCCAATCTCCACAGGAGGTCAAGTGCTCCCCCCCCCCCACCACTAGAAACATGCACATAGACAAAATAATACCATAACGTTTGGAATCTGAAGATGTGTGCATGCACACGAAAGCTCATACCAAGAACTAACTTAGTTGGTCTCTAAGGTGCTACTGGAAGGAATTTTTTTTTTTTATTTTGTTTTGACTATGGCAGACCATTGGAATCTGGTTTACAATATTAAAATTTGGAATCTGTAATATTAGTTACGTTTTTAAAAGAGTCTGCTTTACTTGATTATTTAAAATGAAGCCAGAGCAGACCTCCTTTATATTGCAGAAAAGGCAAAAGAGACGCAACCCTGACTCAGTGAAAGAAAGAAAAACACACTTTCGCGGCTAAGCGGAAACCTATGATGTGGAAATAACAGAAATCATTATGATGGGTTTCCCTAGTAAAATCCTACTGTAAATTACAGCAGCCTGACACAATGAACTGATATGAAAATGTCTCCTTGTTATTGTCTCTGAATCAGCAACCAATGCAGTGCAATGAAGCATTGACCGCTTATAACCTACCTACTAGTGGCCCAATACTAATTTGAAACGACAGCCGAGAGCAACTGCTTACAACTTTCTTAGCTTCTCCAACTAATTGGTAACCTTTCACCTTATCCCATATTAGTAGCTGGGGGAACCACTCCTAGCTAAGCGGGCAGGTCAAGTCAAAGTCCAATGGCTAAGGCTTCAAGCATGGGACTTTCTTGCTCCAATTTTCTTTCTCACACCTAAAGATCAGGTCACTGGGCCCTAGGTCTGCACTTTGATCAGGGCTCAGAATGATTTGTTTACCTTGCAAATTAGCCCAGTCAAATGTGCTTGAACTGTGAAGTATCATTTTCCTCCAGACTTTAAAGTTTGCATAAAGAAATACTGTTATCATTTAACAATGATTTTGCATTTCTGCAAAGTTGACAGCATTAGTAATGTAACCCTGGCGAACTTTCAAAGCGCAGGTTCTGGGAATACGGTAGATGAGGTTTTGCCGTTCCCAGTGTTCACGTTAACGCTGCGATTTTTAGAACCTGCCTCATGCAACATGGTTCCGTGGTTTAATGCACAGAAGTTTCAATATCTCACTCTCTCGGGTGTTTTATCCTGTCTCAGCAAATTCCCACAACAAAGGAAGTTGTGAAAATAATTTACAAGCGTTTAGTGGTATTAAAAAGGGGGGGGGATTTTTGGAGCAGGTCCAACTGAAAATATTTTGGACAAAATAAGATACCCTTGGAAACAAAATGGTGCAAGTAGATCCTAAGGGGAAAAGAAAAGAGTAAGAACACATCAATTAATTAGGTACAGTGACAAAGCCTATTTTCTGACATAGACCAACGGTGCCCCCTTGAGTGTCTGTGATTCAACACTCTACTGGAGTTCCTTAAAAGGCAGTTATCCTGGGTGTTATTTCTAAACACAATTCCCCAGATTCCTTTGACATTTAAAGTAGTAAAAAGGCAATTCTCTTGAATTTATCATTCATGCCTCCCCCATAGTCTAGACTCGCATGGCTACTAAGCTACTCCTGCGTCATCTATGGTTTGTTCAGGTTCTGCTATTTATATATATATATTCCATTTTATTTTTATTAAAGATTTTCTTGATTTACAAAAGTGTGTGCAATGTCTCTCTCGTTGTTGTTTTTTCCATGTAACATTTTTACAACTCAGTTTCGGTTGTTGAGACATTAGGGAGAGAAGGGGGAAAGAGGTGGGTGGGATGGGGAGATGGGTGGGGTGGGGTGACGATGTTTCTATTTTCCTTAATATATGTAGGGTTTGGTGTCAGCGTTGTTTGTGTAGGTTCTCTGTTGTTCGCTTGTGCTCCTTTGGTGGGGAGAGAGGTCGGGATTGGCGTAGGGTGTGATTGTTCATTTGTGGTTGGCTGTGGTGGTCTTTGGTTTCCTGTGTGAGTGGGGTGGGTGGGTGTTTTTGATCAGGTTAGCCATATTGATTTGTATGCTGTCAGTAGGTTTTTGTCATTGTCTTGTTGGGCTGTGTGTGTGATGAAGGGGAACCATACCGGGGTGAAGGCGTCTTCTTCTGTTTGTCCCCGTGTCAGTTTCAGGTTACTGGTTAGTTTTTCTAGTAGGGCTGTTTCCCATACTGCTTGGTACCATTGGTCCATGCTTACTCCTGACAGGTCTCTCCAGTGTCTGGTTATGATGTTTCTAGCTGCTGAGAGTAAATGATGCCACCTGGGTTTGGAAAAGTGAACCCAAAGTTCTTTAAAATTGGCTCTCTCTTTCTGACCTTGGAGAGGGAGATCTCTCCTATTGCCTCAGAGGATGTAGGATTGCAGGGCTAATGTATTAAATTGTCCAGTATTTGCAATTGTATTTTAATAACGGTGAAATGTATAGGATACAAATATTAGAAATAAAAGAGTAAATTTCCTAGTGTCATCTTTTGAGACACATGTCTCTGGATGCTAGTTACTAGGACTTGCAATGGGGGGGGGGAGAGTGCTGTTTTGCTGAGGTCCTACTTTCAGGGTTCACAAGAGGCATCTGGTTGGCCACTGTGAGAACAGGATGTTGGACTTGATGGGCTATTGGTTTGCTCCTGCAGGGCTCTCCTTTTTGGGAAGGAAAGATGTACATTATTTAGCACAATTATTAAGGTCATGGTGGCAAGTTGGGTTAGTAATGCTCATACTTTATTTTTCCATGTATAAGACGCCCCCATGTATAAGAAAAGCCCTATTTTTTGAAACCAAAATTAAGAAATCAATATTTTAAATATCAAACAGAACAACTTTTATATTTTATTAACTATTCAAAGCACTGGCAGTGGCATAGCAACCCCTGCTGGTGCCTGGGGCACTGGGGTGTTTGTGTGTGCGCGCACGGCCAGCAGCGGAAGGTGCCCCACCAACACCCAAGATCACCCAAATTTGGACATCCAGTGCTCTGGGGTTTCCGAAAACATCTTCACTGCAGCCACATGAAGGGAAGTAGTGTAGTTTTTTTAAAAAAACACCTGTGTACCGGTATTCCCCATCTGTGTATAAGACGACCCCCAATTTTTATTTTTATTTAGCAAAAAAACATTGTCTTTTACATGCAAAAATGCAGTGATTAACAAAATATAATGTTGCATGCACTGCAATCTCTTCTATTCCAGCAGAATGGCTGCTGTGTCCAACACTTGCTCAGTCAATGAGGAGCAGGGGGGAAATACACAGCCAGAAAATGCAAAAACAGGGGGAAACCCACAGACAGCCCAAGGCATCCTAGTGCAATGTGCGTAAAAGATTGTTCTGCTCTTTCCTAATATGCAAACCTCATTTTAGTTGGTATGTATTTTGAGATGCTTTTTATTCATAATATTTTTTTCAATTATTATCCAATGTGTTAACCTCATTTCCTTTTATCCAGCAAAAGTATTGTATTATATTATATAATATAGAAAAGGAAGTCCATTCAATTACTTTGCCTCCTTTAAATATTTATTGACATTATTTTCTTCTTTTTTAAAAAAAGAACCTCTAAAAACCAGTGAGGGATTAGTAATTACATTTTGACAATAAGTTCTCAAATTGAATCTTTAGTCTGCTTAAACGTACAAAATATATCTCATATGCAACTCTCCTGGTCCTAATACACAATGCAGTGCATTATCAAATAAGATATGTATTTTTTGAGTAAATTTGTGTTCCCAGGTATTGAAACTAGTTATGTCTTTCTTCAGTTTTGGACGACATTTGTACTGCACTTGCCATCAATTTTATTGTTCAAATCAATTTGTCTCCACTGATGGAAGATAATTGCAAAGTAAACAAATTATCAATGCTCCATTGAAGTTCATTCAGTATGAGATGAGAAGATTTCCCTCTGCTTCTACAAAACAATGATTGATGGCAAAGAATTGCAAAGTTTTCCCCAGGTCATTAGCTTTACTCAATTTGTGTTTGCTATGATAAAGGCTGCTTTGAGGGCTTTAAGAATAAGAAATAAGAATAATGAAAAGCAGAGCAACAATTTCTAAAACAAAACAAGCTTGCTTCCAATCTGAAAGGTTTATATGCTGCAATTTGGGAACCTAAACTTATTTTTATTTTAGAAGTGGGTTAATAGAAGTAATTAGAAATGCAAAGAAAATGCCTTTCTTCTTGGGAGGCGGCCGGGGGGGTGGGGATGGGGGGGGGGAAAGAGGCTTTTGAGCTTCAAGTTAGAGTCCAGTTGCAAGCATGCAAGTCAGTCATTCCCAGCACCTTCCAGGTAAGTGCATGCAGAATCTCTGCCTTTATGCTAATTTCGTCCAACATTATATAGTAAAAAAAAAAAAAAAACCCTCCCTTGGTAATAACATTCACATTTGGCAACACCATTATACTGTTATTTGCATGTTAAACTCTATTATGATTTTCCTGTTGCTGCTCTCCTCGTTTGCCTCCCAGAAAAATCCCAACTTAATCTATTCAAGATGGGCAGCTTGCCTTGCCTGGGAGTGTTGGAGCAGGAGGTGGCAACCCCCTACTTCTCATGGCCTTTGGCTTTCCTGGAGTGCCTCCTTCTGGCCCCTTTAGGCCACATGTTGGGGCCACATGGGCCTGCTCCCTCCCTTCAAGCTGACCTGTCTGCTTCCATGCCTGAGAAAACCCCATCCATATGTGCTCACATCAGCTTTGTTGCAAACTGAAGAGGCTCAAACGTTTCTGTGCATTTTCTCACTTGGCCAGAGAGAGGTGTGTGCAAGTTTGCATTGCATCTATTTATTATATGGTTTAATTTCGGGAAGCTGGCTTGTATGTCATCCAGATGTCCTTTCTCAAGCTAGGACTCTTGCATCAGGGGATTCGCATTTCCTGAGCGTTCAAAACAGCAACATTTAGTGAGAGGAAAATCCCCCTCCATGTGCACATACCCCATATTTGCATCTTAATTGCTTCCCTCCAAGGTCAGGAGTGAACACAAATACACCTTGTCCTATCCAGAACACAAATAATTAAATGATACTGAGCTGAAATCATGGCCTGGCCTGGCTCCTTCCTGTATCTATCAGGGATTCTTATTCCCAATATTTGCTTCCCTATCATAGAATCATAGAGTTGGAAGAGACCACAAGGGCCATCCAGCCCAACCCCCTGCCAAGCAGCAAACACCATCAAAGCATTCCTGACTGACGGCTGTCAAGCCTCTGCTTAAAGACCTCCAAAGAAGGAGACTCCACCACACTCCTTGGTAGCAAATTCCACGGCCGAACAGCTCTTACTGTCAGGAAGTTCTTCCTAATGTTTAGGTGGAATCTTCTTTCTTGTAGTTTGAATCCATTGCTCCGTGTCTGCTTCTCTGGAGCAGCAGAAAACAACCTTTCTCCCTCCTCTGCATGACATCCTTTTATATATTTGAACATGGCTATCATATCACCCCTTAACCTTCTCTTCTCCAGGCTAAACATACCCAGCTCCCTAAGCCGTTCCTCATAAGGCATCGTTTCCAGGCCTTTGACCATTTTGGTTGCCCTCTTCTGGACATGTTCCAGCTTGTCAGTATCCTTCTTGAACTGTGGTGCCCAGAACTGGACACAGTATTCCAGGTGAGGTCTGACCAGAGCGGAATGCAGTGGTACTATTACTTCCCTTGATCTAGACGCTATACTCCTATTGATGCAGCCCAGAATTGCATTGGCTTTTTTCCTTATTGGATGTGCTCTGACACGAACAGTTGGGCGGCTGGTGGGTCTCAAAAACTACCTGAGGTACTTTCCTCAGTAGTTCCATCTGAATTAAATAACAAGAGGAGGAGACGATGGCGTCAACATAAAAGCTTCAGAAAATCCAAGATGGAGAAATCATTCATAAACACTCTTTGGGCTTGGTCAGTCAACCAGCTACAAATGCACCTAACAGTTGCCTCTTCCAGCCCACATTTTACCAACTTCTTCACAAGAATATCACGGGGCACTTTTCTGAAATCAAGATACACTACATCCAAAGCGTTCCCCTGATCCACCAAGCTTGTAACTCAATCAAAAAAAGAAATGAGATTCGTCTGGCATGACTTGTTTTTGAGAAACGCACGCTGGATCTTAGTTTCAGCAAGAGCAAGATGTCCTTTTCAGTCTGAAAGAACCCGGCTACCTCATTTAAGTCACTGCCGGCTTAAATGAGGACCTCTCCTTTCATACTTTTCAAAAGCCTACATGAAAACCAATGTAGACGACATTAAGTGATATTTTTTAAGAAACCATTTCAGATGGGGAAATTAATGTACCAAGTTAAGTAGAAGTAATGTGTATAGAAGAAAAGGCTTTTCCAATTTTTCCTAAAGGGTGTTTTCACTTGCAGTAATGAATGTGTTAAGACATGTATGAAAATGCATTAAAGGATCAGGAAGATTTCTCTTCAGGTACTTTAGGGTCCTAATAAATAATAAATCTGATGATTAACAACAATGGCACAAGGGAAGCACAGTGCTAGGGAATATTAACCGCTACATCCAGCTTTAAGAGCATACTAATTTTAATATTTTCTTTGTATTTTGAAATAAAGAAAATGCAGGAAGGGGGGAGGGAAGGAAGGCAATGTTATATTCACAATGGAATCGGATTCAAATACTTCTGTTATCATCAAAGGTAGAGCCGGAAATGCAATTTACTGGTAGTGTGCTCAGATGAAGAGTGCAACGTAGAACAGTTTAGTGATGTTTAAGCAGCCACAAAGGTTTTTGTTGATCAAGAGAGCTGAAGTAAGACCACCACCAGGGCTTTTCTCTCGGCTGGACAGACTGCCCTCCATCATCTCTTGGTTCTGGCTGGGCATGTTGAGCATGAGGGTCGAAGTGTTCCAGTGGGTCATAATGCTCATGTGCTGTGCCCATGGCCCCATGGCCAATTCGGGTGGGCTTACTAAGGAGGGGTCGCAAGACAAAGTCTACCCGTCCAGCCTTGGTCATCTTGGCAGGCAAAGTCACCTTCTTCAGGACTTTACTGTAGCCACGAGCCTGAGCACTGACAACGTATGTACCAGGGGGCAGCAGTCTCCAGTAGTCTCCACCGGCAGCTAAAGGAGACAAATACCTTGTTTTAAATTTTCAAACATTATAGAATGATACTTCCACATATGCATATTCATTGGTCTGTTTCAGTAGGCAGGGGCGTTCTTAGCCCCTTGGCTGCCGGGGGCGGGGAAGCCAAGAGGCACCCCTGGGGGTGCCGGGCGGCGGATTCAGGAGTCTTTGCGGGCTGCAAAGACTCCTGAAGAAGCCTCCGCCCGGCGGCAGCACCCCTTCTTGCCGCGGCTGCTCGTGCCTGCGTGAGCAGCCGCGGCAAGAAGGGGTGCTGGACGGCGGATTCGGGAGTGTTTGCGGGCTGCAAAGACTCCCAAATCTGCCGCCCGGGCTCCCTTGGCGGAGCGCAAGTCAGGGCAGGGAGAGGGACGGGCCACCTCGCTGGCCCGCCCCTTGCCTCCATGCCGAGCTGCGCCGCTGGAAGGGGGGGCTATTTTCGGTGCTGCTGGGGCGGAGCCGCAGGGGTGGCCAGCGGGGGGGTGACACCCCTCCTCGCTGGCCACCCCTGCGGCTCCACCCCGGCAGTGCCGAAAATAACCTAAAAAGATTTTTTTGTTAAAAAATGTTTAAATTTTTTTTTTTAAAGCCCAGTGGGCGGGGCCGCCCCCGATGTGTCACCCCTAACAGGGGCGCTGCCCGGGGCCCCCCGCCCCCTCCGCATGCGACGGTAGGATAGGATTTATTGAAAGTGAGATGCTCTGGAGACGGTATAATGTAGTTGTAGACTAGGACTGAGGGGACTCACCTTTAAGCTCCCACTCTGGTTCTTCCTGCCTAAGTGCAGAATCTTGTTGAAATTCATACCTCAGTTCTAGTTTGAAACCATGCTCATTTAACTTTCCCGTCACTATTAAACCTTTATAGTAGTTTGAGTCCAAGACCGGAGAACCACAGACATTGATGCTTCTTTCCATGTTATTCTCACACAGGCCTGGGGGAACACGTGGCCCCCAAAATGTTGTTACCCTACAATCAGGGGCAGCCCATCCTACTTTGCTGCTTGAAGTGAAATGGGAAGGTGCCGCCCCGCCCCGAAGTTTCAAGACTTCTACAAGAGTTCTGTGAGTTCTGCAGCAGCGGCAGGGGCAGATGGACGACCCCCCTCCCCGATTCCACCGCCCGAAGCGACTACAATTTCCATCGGCCAACGTTCAGAGCTGATGGGAACTGCAATCCAACATCTGGAGGGCGTCACATTGGCTTTTCCCTGGTTTTGATCTTTCCTTTGATACAGTGGTACCTCGGTTTGAGAACAGCCCTGTTTACGAACTATTCGGTTCACGAACTCCGCAAAACCAGAAGTAGTGTCCCGGTTTGTGAACTTTACCTCGGTCTAAGAACGGAATCCGAATGGTGGAAGGGCACCGGTGGCGGGAAGCCTCATTAGGAAAGCACACCTTGGTTTAAGAACGGTTTCGGTTTAAGAACGGACTTCCAGAATGGATTAAGTTCATAAACCGAGGTACCACTGTATTTTGATAGTTTAATTTATTAGTTACAATTCATGTCCGAGTTGTTTTATTGCTTTTGGATTTTGTAAATTGACTTGAAGGTAAAGAAGTTGTTGCGTAAGTGAATGGCGTCAGCCGCCGGAAGTCCGTAAGTGAATCAATTAATAAAACATTACTGTACTCGAAATGAAAAAAGAATATTATGATATTCAGATGAACCACACCTTGCAATTTCAGGCCTTAATTTGCTTCTCCATACAACCCCATGACGGGGTGAGCTCCCGTTGCTCGGTCCCAGCTCCTGCCAACCTAGCAGTTCGAAAGCACATCAAAGTGCAAGTAGATAAATAGGTACCACTCCGGCGGGAAGGTAAACAGTGTTTCCGTGCGCTGCTCTGGTTTTGCCAGAAGCGGCTTAGTCATACTGGCTACATGACCTGGAAGTTGTACACCGGCTCCCTCAGCCAATAAAGCGAGATGAGCACCGCAACCCCAGAGTCGTTCGCAACTGGACTTAATGGTCAGGGTTCCCTTTACCTTTACAACTCTATTACCTGCAAGTGTATCATGACGGATGCCTTTGACCGAAATCCGGGCATTCTTTATCGGGTTTCCAAATTTGTCAGATACAATTCCTTTTATTCCACGATGAGCCTACAAAGAAAGAGTCAGCAATTTTAACAGGTGGCAATAAAGTAACTTATTGTATCTATTCTTCACTGGCATCATTAAAATCTGCATGTGTAGTGGGAGTTTAGTGGAATTTTACCTCTGTGGTTGTTTGTGGTTTTTATTTCATGATTTTAATGTATGGTGTGAAACAGAGTTGTGTTCTCGTCCCAACTCTCTTTAGCATATTCTTCTCCCTGCTGCTCTCTTTTGCCTTCAGCTCAACTGAAGACAGTGTGGACTTTCATTTGAGGAGCGACGGGGGTCTGTTCAAACACTCATGACCCACACCAAGAGGTCTTGTTTGCAAATGACACAACCTAGAGGAATCTCTACAGAGACTCATCAACCACCAGCCTGGCAATGACCAACACCCCTGGGTCAGGATGTCACCAGCACCCCATACATCAGCACTGTTGACCGCACATGGTAGACAATTTTGTCTACATAAGCTCCATCATAACCAACAGCTGGACAAGCATATTGGCAAGGCAGCTACGGTAATGGCTCGCCTCTCCAAAAGGGTATGGGAGAATGTGATGCCAAGATGAAGGTCAACCAGGCTTGTGTGTTGAGCATGTTGCTTTATGTAGGCAACTTACAACTGTTAGGAGTGACATCTCAGCACCTTCCACATGGACTGCATCTAGAAGATTTTGGGCATTACATGGCAGGACAGACTCAAAGATGTGCTCTCTTGAGCCCACATTCCCTGTATGTTCACACTTCTGTCTCAGCGACGTCTACACTGGCCTGGTCATATCCACAGAATGGAAGATGGTAGGATCCCGAAGGATGTGATCTACAGGGAACTGGCTTCAGGCACTGGGCCCATTGGCAGACCAACTCTGTGTTACTCCCGCCCGGAAACCAATGTCCCCACTTGTGGAAGGATGTGTGGATTCAGAATTGGCCTCCACAGTCACTTACGGACTCATTGTTAAAATCGTGTTAATGGAAGACTATCTTACTCGGCTACAAGGGATTGCTAAAGAAGAAGACAGAGATGTCTTCAAACGTGACATGAAGGTTGGCGACATCACCCCCACCATGTGGGAATCCCTTACAGAAGTGCCTAGAGACAGACACTCATGTTGTGCATCCATAGCAGTGACCAGAGGAGGAATGACCTCTGGGAGGCGTGCAGAGTGAAGAAATGCCATTGTGATGGCCTGGGCCTCAGCCTTGGACTCAGAACCAGAGGAGGCTCAGTCTGCGTCGGATCCTCTTCCGCAGGCATCAGCTGAACCTAGTCTGGGGCCTGATCCTGAAGAGCCTCAGTCTGCTCAGGTTCCCTTGCAACAAGCACCAGCTGGGCCGAGTCAGGGGCCTGCGCCTGTCCTCATTGCCGTCAGCTGGGCCATCAGAAGCTGAGGTGGCCCCTGGGACTAGTAACCCTCCAGCGTCTCCTGAGCTGCAGAGTCTCAGGGCTGAGAGAAGGAGGGACCTGAGTACTCGCAGGAGGAGTGCTTGCCTTCAGGCGAGGCAGGGTGGTGGGTCATCGGGGGATCAGGACCGGCCATTACCTCGGCAGAGATAAAAGGACAGTCAGATTCCACCCCAGCTTGTGGGAGCAACATTGGTGCTTGCCAGATCCTGCCTGTGTTCCTGTGCCTGCCCTCGCTTAGTTCCCTGAAACTGCTTCATCGGAATGACCCCTCGTAGACTCCTTAGACTTCGGACCGGACCCAGACCTCGCCTCTTGGATTACCCTTGGACCAGCACCTCCAGCTGCAACAAAACATGTCTCTCCCACATTGGTGTCTACAGCCACAGCAGGCACTCTAGAGTGACTGAGTCAAGCTTGCAGGGGAATGTATATTCCACCCAGGACTGAGTAAAACCAACCGACCAGCCCCATCAACCTTGTTTGAAACTGCAAAATAAAGCTGCTGCTTAGGCCTGGGCTGTTGTCTGCAATTCCAATCCTGTTCACGTTTCTCCATCTTCTTGACATGAAGTAGATGTGAAGACAGAAAGGTGCAGGACAGAATTAACTGGATTTTCATCAGGTTTTGATGATGGGTGCAACTTCTTCAATGTTACAAATTCATTAGTTATCATTCATCCTCCCCCAATCTTCCATGGTTTTTTTTTAATGTGTACTTAAAAAAATAGTAACTGTTTTTGGTTGCTATCTTCAAAATATTTTGTGTATGAAACGTTTTTGTAAATAACCTGTAAATAGCTCATGTTTCTAATTTTTACTTAGCCATAAAGTTAATTTCAGCAGGGTAAATTCTGTCCTCCTTGTGCAAAGTCTCTAGTTCTGCAATTTCCCTCACCGTCTGGCTTTTGCATTGCTGCTTATTGAACAAAGAAGAGATCTTGGTGAGTGAGGCCTTTCCCCGAGGGGTTTTTGCCACAGAGCAGAGAGTGGATTTCCATCTATTTCTGCGAGATCCATCAATCTACATTTCTGTTTCGGGTTAAACTTTATGAGATGGCACAATACCATCTACTGAACTTGAAAAAGGTGGTTGAGCCCAGGAATTTTTAGGATTGATTATCATGTGAAGATTTATCCACCGTGCACAGAGTGGCTCTTTTTGCTATGATTGGGGAGCGGGGATGGAATGAGGCAATGGTTTTGACTGAGAGGACGCTCGGTCGTTCAGGAAATTTCCTTGGTTTAATGCTTCCCTACCTGCTATATTCATGGCTCTTCCCAGCAGTCGCAAAGCTGCATGCTCCGCTACCGGGGGCGGAGAGCAGGCGGGGGCGTGGCTGGCACCCCGGGGGGCGTGGCACACATTCTGGGGGCGTGGTGCCCGGCACGTGTTGGGGGGGCATGGCACGTGTTGGGGGGGCGCTGCGATGGCACCCTACCGGAATAGTGGTGCCGGGGGCGGTCTTCTCCCTCCACACTCCTGTTCCTCCGCCAGTGCTTCCCAGACTTTACTGGGTGAGGTCAGTGCTTTTGTTACAATGGCCTATGGCTAAACACAATCAAAGTGACTTGACTCAGTCATCTCTATTAGGGGCTCATTTATTCGCAGGCTCTTTTGTCTCGAGTGAGTCCCATTTGGATTCACTAAAGCAGATCAGCTGTAAAATAAAAATAAATTTATGGGTCTGGACTGGACTTTGTAGTGAAGGATGATACTGCAAATAAAACGGATGCTTTATGAGGAGTAACTTAATGCCCGTGAAGGGAAACTGGCATATTCCTAACTACTTTAAATCCCTATTATGACCAGACTCCTCAGAACAATACACAACAGATACCTGCTAATGACCTGGAAAGGGATGTTTTGTTGCTCCTAATTTTGCTGCCACTTATTGTTCTGGTAGACTTGCCAGGCCAGGCCACTGATCTGAGAGAGCATTTGCTTGAAAAACATAAGCTGCAGCCTCCCCAATAAGGGTTTCAAGAAGGTCTGTTCTGGAGTGCCCCTCACAAAAATGACTGTAAAAATGATATTTGAATTCAGTGCTTTTCTTCTAGAAAAAAGGGGCCTGTAGCGCATACCCTTCACCACACCCAGAAAAAAAGTCTGCACTACACATTAGAATCATAGAACTACAGTGGTGCCTCGCAAGACGAAATTAATTCGTTCCGCGAGTCGTTTCGTTTTGTGAAAATTTCGTCTTGCGAAGCAGGGTTTCCCATAGGAATGCATTGAAATTTAATTAATGCGTTCCTATGGGCATTAAAAGTCGGGGCTGCTGCCTGTTGCTGGCAGCAGCAGCGACTCCCAGCTTTGCCCTGCTTCTCTCTTCAGGCGGCAGGGCAGGAAAGGGGCCGCCGCGTCCTGACCGGGAAGGGGGAGCCGGAGGGAGGGAGGGAAGGGCGGCGGAGCTGTGCCCTGCTTCTCCGAGAGCCGCGGCGAAGACGAGGAGGAGGAGCCGCTCCGTTTCAGGTTCCCGCCACCGCTGCGCTTCTTCTTACAGTGGTACCGCGCAAGACGAATGCAAGACGAATGTTTTCATTTTGCGAGTCACGGCCATAGAAAAATTCGTCATGCGAATCACCTAAAAAAATCGAAAAACCCTTTCGTCTAGCGAGTTTTTCGTTGCGCGAGTCATTCGTCTTGCGAGGTACCACTGTATAGAGCTCAGCTGCTTCTCCTCACGTCTCTGGCAGCGGTGATGGATGCTCATGGCGGTGCCCCTTGGATTCCGCTACCTGAGGCAGCTCCCTCAGTCTGCTTCATGGACAGGCCGGCCCCGCCCAGGATGAGCAGAATGAAAAATGAACACACGTAACTGGCTTGACAGCAGGAATTTGGACACTGCTTGCCCTAGGTCTTCAGCTATAATCTCAAAGATGGGAGGGAGCTACACCAGAGCCATCTGTGGACTGCAACTCGCAGCCCCTTTGTGAAAAAGGCAGCTGGGTCCCTTGAGTCAAACAGTGTCACAAACCTTCCTTGGTGAGCAGCTCAATAAAAGGAAGGGAGGAGAAAGAAAGAAGACACAAGAAACTGTACCATTTCTATGAACCTCAGAAGAGCTTCTTTGTTTTGCTGCCAGAGTGAATAGAGTTCTTCTTCCAGGGGAAACTTCTCGCAACCAAGCTCCACAGTAACTTCGAAACAGTTTGTGTGGAGGTAATTAAAATCTGCCATTCCTTGAAAAGAGGAAGATTGGAAGGTTCATTAGAGATCTAACAAAAGCATCAGTACAGTAATGGTATTTGACGGGGGCATTTTGATATGACACTAAAGCAACTTGGAGCCTCCCAGGGTTTAGTTCTATGCATTGTGTGAATGTGGAACAGAAAACAGGAGGTGATTTTTGGAACAGAATCACATTCTAATCAACGTAGATTCACATAGTCATGTGAAATGTGAATATGACTTAAGTAAAGGATTTGGAGTTCCACTCTGGAAAATTTGGGAGGAATTATGGCCATCGGCCATGGATGCTTTAGTTGGGATTCCTCCGTTGCAGGGGGTTGGACTAGATGACCCTTGGGGTCCCTTCCAACTCTATCATTCTATGACTCTGTGAGTTCATTCTGTTCTGCCCAAACTCTGGAATGGATTTATATCATCTGGAATAGATCCCACAATCCGCTGTGGTTATATCTGTGCCAAGTGGGTAGCAGTCTCACTGGTTCCTGGTACACAGGGGGTCTCACTGAGGGTGGGGGCATTGTGTTTCTGGAGGGACCACTTTCAGGCTCCACTAGGACTTCTTTATTCCAAATGTCCAGTTCCCTATTCAGATAGTCATATCACTGAATGTCTCAACATGGGAGGTGGGTCCAGTGTAGCTTGAAATAGTCTGGTTCACTTGCACTTTTCACTTGTCTCATTAGCCGTTCTAGAAACAGATGCTTGAAGAACAGCGGTTCCTGAGAAACCTTCCCATTCACCCGCAGTATCAGCCAGAGAAAGAGCCTATTGTCTGGCTTCTATCCCCGGCAAAGCATTTCCCCTATGTTCTCCCCTTAGGGATGCCATGGTACGTTTTTGTTAGGGTGAATAGCTGGAGTAGTCTGTCTTCAGTGTTCGGCTCCCTCATCAAGATTAGAGCTCTTAGGAGCTGCATGGATGCACTTTGTCTCTAGTGCACACGTAGGCAAATATCTGTGCATGATATGACAGCACAGCCTGCCATTTCTGCCTGACTGTTTTTAAGGAAAAGGCTAGTGTTGTGATGTTCTTGTTGTTAATATCACTGTGTTTTAATATATCTTTTATAGGTGTGTATTTATATGGGCACCACAGTTCAAGAAGGATACTGACAAGCTGGAGCGTGTCCAGAGGAGGGCAACCAAAATGGTCAAAGGCCTGGAAACGATGCCTTATGAGGAACGGCTTAGGGAGCTGGGTATGTTTAGCCTGGAGAAGAGAAGGTTAAGGGGTGATATGATAGCCATGTTCAAATATATAAAAGGATGTCATATAGAGGAGGGTGAAAGGTTGTTTTCTGCTGCTCCAGAGAAGCGGACACGGGGCAATGGATTCAAACTACAAGAAAGAAGATTCCACCTAAGCATTAGGAAGAACTTCCTGACAGTGAGAGCTGTTTGACAGTGGAATTGGCTGCCAAGGAGTGTGGTGGAGTCTCCTTCTTTGGAGGTCTTTAAGCAGAGGCTTGACAGCCATCTGTCAGGAATGCTTTGATGGTGTTTCCTGCTTGGCAGGGGGTTGGACTGGATGGCCCTTGTGGTCTCTTCCAACTCTATGATTCTATGTCTGTGTGTTTAATCAGTGCTTTTTTACTATTAAAAAAATCCTTCCAGTAGCACCATAGAGACCAACTAAGTTTGTTCTTGGTATGAGCTATCGTGGGCATGCACACTTCTTCAGAGAACAAACTTAGTTGGTCTCTAAGGTGGTACTGGAAGGAATTTTTTTCTATTTTTTATTTTGTTTTGACTATGGCACACGACCAACACGGCTACCTACCTGTAACTTTTAACAACAACAACAACAAAGTGCCAGTACTGTGTACCCCTGAGTATTCCCTGAAAAAGCACTGTTTTTAATACTAATCAGTGTTTAATTGCTTTTAATCTTATTTTTTCTGTACTTTTAGCTGTTTCTGTTTTATCCTTAAGCCACCTTGGATCTCTTTGTAGAAAAGAGGCAGGATATAAACGTTGTTGTTGTTGTTGTTGTTGTTGTTGTTGTTGTTGTTGTTGTTGTTTTTCACACTGTACAGTTGCTAAGATATTTTGAACTATCCATAACAGATTGTGGGGCAAATCTGAGCCCACAGCATTTCCCCACTTCTAGTGAATCACACTTTTGGCTCTAAATTCAGCAGAGGACAGACTACTGCAAAACAAGCGAATAAAGCAGGTAGTGATGTGTCTTGTCAACAGTGTAAAGTACGTAATCCTTGGTAAGATAAAAACACATCACTGTTTCCATCTGTGAAATGTTGGCAGATATATCATTCTCTTCCTTTTAATACATTTGGTTTGATGGATCACAAATTAGGCAAGCTTACATTAGAGCCAGTGTGGTGTAGCAATTTGAGTATTAGACTAGGACTTGGGAGACTAGTCCTTAGGACTAATCTATAAAGTAAAGGTAAAGGGACCCCTGACCGTCAGGTCCAGTCGTGGACGACTCTGGGGTTGCGGTGCTCATCTCGCTTTACTGGCCAAGGGAGCCAGTGTTTGTCCGCAGACAGCTTCCGGGTCATGTGGCCAGCATGACTAAGCTGCTTCTGACGAACCAGAGCAGATCACGGAAACGCCGTTTACCTTCCAGTCGGAGTAGTACCTATTTATCTACTTGCACTTTGACGTGCTTTCGAAAGTGCTAGACGGGCAGGACCAAGCAACAGGAACTCACCCTGTCACAGGGATTCGAACCGCCGACCTTCTGACTGGCAAGCCCTAGGCTCTGTGGTTTAGAGCACAGCGCCACTTGTGTCCCTTCTGACTAATCTATACTGGTGAGCTATAACATTATAAATGCAGTATAAAAATGTGACACCAGGGGACGCTGTACAGCAGCCAATGGAAAATTTCACTGACAGATATAACTTTTTTTCTTAGCTTTTTAAAAAAATCAGTGTTGATCCAGCCTGAGATTCAAATCCCCACACGCGGCCTGGGCCAGTCACTTCCTCTCAGTCTAACCTACCTCACAGGGTTCTTTTTGTGGGAATTAAATAAGGAGCAGGAGAGCCACCTTGAGCTCCTTGGATGGGAAAGTGGGATAGAAATGCAGTAAATAACAAATCAGCACACTTAGCCAAAGTTTCTCTTTCTCAACTTGCAATAGCTTCATTGACCCATGAAATTCTAAGAATTGCTATAATATGTGAAAATAATGTGTGGCTTGTCTTAGAATTCATGGAATCATAGAATTGGAAGGGATCCAAGGGTGATCTAGTCCAAACCCTTGCAATGCAGAAATCTCAGCTAAAGCCACCCAACCTTTAAAGCCCTATGCGGCCTAGGACCCTGGTACCTACGGGACTTCCTCTCCTGGTATGCCCAGCGGAGGACCATAAGGTCCACAAATAACAACACTTTGGAGGTCCTGAGCCACAAGGTGGTTAGATTGGTCTCAACTAGGGCCAGGGCCTTTTCAGCACTGGCCCCGACTTGGTGTAACGATCTGTCACAAGAGACCAGGGCCCTGCGGGATTTGACATCTTTCCTGCAAGATGGAGCTGTTCCGCCTGGCCTTTGGGTTGGACTCAGTCTGACCCTTATGTTTCCCTCCCCTTATGGTTTTGATTTATGGGCTGCTACTAAAACGAGGCTGCATTTTAAATTGTATTTTAACCCGTATTTTTTTCTTTTTCTTTTACGTTTTATTGTAATTTTATTGGTGTTAGCCGCCCTGAGCCCGATTCTGGCTGGGGAGGGCAGGGTATAAATAAAAAATTATTATTATTATTATTATTATTATTATTATTATTATTATTATTACTACTACTACTACTACTATAAACACCTCCAAAGATGGAGAGTCCACCACCTCTTGTGGGAGTCTGTTTCACTGCTGAACAGTTCTTACTGTCAGAAAGTTCTTCCTGATGTTTAGACGGAATCTCCTTTCTTGTAACCATTGATTCAGATCCTAGCCTCTGGAGCAGGAGAAAGCAAGCACGCTCCATCTTCCATGTGACATCCCTTTAGATATCTGAAGATGGCTATCATATCTCCTCTCAGTCTCCCCTTCTCCAGGCTAAACATACCCAGCTTCTTCAAGCGCTCCTTGTAAGGCTTAGTTGCCACAGCCTTGATCATCTTGGTTGTCCTTCTCTGTACACATTCCAGCTTGTCAACATCCTTCTTAAATTGTGGAGCCCAGAATTGGACACAGTATTCCCAGGTGTGGTTTGACCAAGGCAGAATAGAGTGGGACCATGGCTTCCCTATGCTTCTGTTGATGCAGCCTAGAATATCATTAGCTTTTCTTGCTGCTGCATCACACTGTTAAACATGTGGTCTACTAAGACCCCTAGATCCTTTTCACATGTACAGCTAGTAAGCCAGGTGTCCCTCATCTTAGATTTGTGCACCTGGTTCTTCCTGCCTAAGTGCATAACCTTACATTTGTCCCTATTGAAATTCATTTTGTTAGCTTGCACCCAATTCTCCGATCTGTCAAAGTAATTTTGAATCCTGATTCTGTCTCCTGTGGCATTAGCTACCCTTCCCAGTTGGGTGTCATCTACAAATTTGATAAGCATCCCCTCAATTCCTTCATCCAAGTCATTTATAAAAGCATTGAACAACAACAGGCCCAGGACAGAACCCTTGTCACTTCCTTCCAGGATTACGAGGAACATTAATGAACACTCTTTGGGTTCAGTCAGTCAACCAGCTACAAATCCACCCAGTGGCGGAGGAACCCTCTCCGGCACCCGGGGCGGGGCAGCCCGTACGGAGTGCACATGTGCAGTGACCATACAGGATGTTGCACATGCGCAGTCTGTACAGGCTTCCGCTTGTGCGCAGCAGCCATACAGGTTGCCGCTTGCATGGTGTCCGTACAGGCTACGCTTGTGTCATCCCGTATGGACGCCTGTATGGATGGTGCGCGCCCTTAGCCACTCGACAGCTGCGGGGGAGGCAGGGGCCATCTTGTCACCCCCCAGAGTGTCACCTGGGGCAAACCGCCCCATCCTCCCCTCCTATGCCCCTGAATCCACCTAACAGTTTCCTCGTTCAACCCACATTTTACCAGCTTCCTCCTGAGACTATCATGGAGGACTTTGTCAAAAGCCTTGCTGAATTTTCCTTTGAGAATTTAAGATTAGAAAGTTCAGGCTTTTTGCAGAGTTGTCAAATTGCTAAAGAGATGTACCTCCTGCAAAGCTGTACCACTCAGCACCATTTATGATGCCTCCTCGCTTCACAAAATTTCCACCACAACGCATTTCTGACTTGTCCGAGATGCCAGGGTGTGCATCTGCGTAGGCTTTAGACAGCAATTTGAACATCTAAAAAGAGAGAGAGAGAGAGAGTGGAATTATATTTATTATGGAGGCAGTGAGAGATTTCACTTTCTTGGGTTCCACGATCACTGCAGATGGTGACAGCAGTCATGAAATTAGAAGACGCCTGCTTCTTGGGAGAAAAGCAATGACAAACCTAGACAGCATCTTAAAAAGCAAAGACATCACCCTGCCGACAAAGGTCCGTATAGTTAAAGCTATGGTTTTCCCAGTAGTAATGTACGGAAGTGAGAGCTGGACCATAAAGAAGGTTGATCGCCGAAGAATGGATGCTTTTGAATTATGGTGCTGGAGGAGACTCTTGAGAGTCCCATGGACTGCAAGAAGATCAAACCTATCCATTCTTAAAGAAATCAGCCCTGAGTGCTCACTAGAAGGACAGATCCTGAAGCTGAGGCTCCAGTAGAAAAGACTCCCTAGAAAAGACCCTGATGTTGGGAAAGGTGGAGGGCACAAGGAGAAGGGGACGACAGAGGATGAGATGGTTGGACAGTGTTCTTGAAGCTACTAACATGAGTTTGGCCAAACTGCGAGAGGCAGTGAAGGATAGGCGTGCCTGGCGTGCTCTGGTCCATGGGGTCACGAAGAGTCGGACACGACTGAACGACCGAACAACAACAACTCCAAATGCTGTTTGCCTTCCAGTTGTTGAAACTCTGGTCTGGTTCACACTTGCAGGTTACCTCACCAAGTGTCTCCAACACAGAGAAGTGCGCTCAGTCACAGCCACACAGAGGCGCCAATGTGCAAACTTCTGGCTTCCGCAGCACAGAGCTTTCAGCATCATGGGAAGCAGTGGTTCCCTGCAAACAAATGCCTGAATTCCAGCATGCAGTCACTATAGCATTTGGACCTTTCTTTTATATATATATTAATTTTTATTAGTTTTTCCATTTTAACAAATCCATCCAAATTATTTAAATTTAATATATTTTTTCAAACAGTCATTAAGTTTCCCACTCCCATTGCAAGCATATGTCCATTAAATTCCTGATGTTACCACTTGCATTTGGACATTTCAAACAGGTTGTGACCTGCACAGCAGCCCACCAGGACTGGGATATTATGGGAAACATCCCCAGCCTATTCTAGTTAAATGTTTGGCATAATGTTTTGGCTGGCTTGCTTGTTTCTTTATTTAAATTTAGACACAGTTTGATTGTTGGGGGGGGACACCCTCAAACCCATTTACAAAAAGATAAAACAAGAAAATTTTACAGTTTCCGACCCTGCATAATTTCCTATCATGTTACTTTATGTTGCTCACTGCATTTCTTCTTCTTTTTTAATGAATGAAAAAAAGAGATGAAGCAGTCTAGTTTTGAACCCGGTGAAATTCATTTGTAGGTCCTACAAAGGAACCTTGATTGTCAGTCTCCCCTCCTGGATCCTTGTCTGTCCTGTGTGAAGGTTTTGTTGCTATTTTAATTTTACATTTGCACGTAGTGATCAGCAGAGTGAGGATTCTTGGTCATTCAATTTATTTATTACCATATTGTCATTAATAATGATTCCACATCTGTGTCCCGCCACCATTTAGAACTCGTGTGTTTTAAACCGCAGCACAATTTCTAACTGCAAATGCTTTGGGTTGTTATCCTCATTTTCATCAGTCGCCTAATAAAAATATATTCTCTAGTGATGGTATAAAACAAAGTTTTTAAAAAAACCCCTCTCTTATATATTTCCAAAGGTGTTAAATGCTCAGCATTTCTTTGAATAGATCTGGCAAGCTAAGTCACAAATGCCCATTCCGGGGCACTTTTGTTCTCTTGGCATAAATTAAAAGGCCTTATTTCAGCCCTGGTTTGATGTCAGTTGTACTAGACTGCAGATATTCTGCTAACAGCCTTTGAAAAACCTTAAGAGAAAGGCACTCAGCTGTGCATTTGCCTAGCTAAAATATTCTGGTGGTGAAGTGTCTGGAGGAGAGAAACCAGCAAAATGCTATGGAGGCACAAAGAAGCACGTGTGCCGGAGAGATTAAGAGGGGGAGACAGCAAGGCCCAAGGACTTGTGACCGGGCAGTCAGCAGAGGAGCTGCAGCTGAGGAGCAGCTTCTGGGTGAAGGGGAGACAGGCTGCAGCAGCGAGAAGAGGCAAGACTTCCTTGGTGCAGCCCATTTCCTCAAAGTTCTAGGTTGCAGGAACCACAGACAAAGCAGGCTGCGAGCTGTTGACTAAAATGCATTAAGCTTCTCCTTGTTTATATTTTGAGGTCCACGTCACATGTAACCCAGAAGTGGCAGCAGTTCTTCTGTAAAGATGGTGCCAGGTGCTTTGCCTGGAGCCAAACTTGTCAACAGTTTTTTGCCTTTAGATGAAATTAATGGACTATGCAGAATTGGGTAAGATGACAGGGAGAATTCAAAATCGGCGGGACCAGAGGTTCTTAGAAGACTGGAGAAAATACCGTACCGTATGTGGACTATTTGAAAACCAACCGCGAACAACTAACTACGCTAGTAGGACTGCAAGAAGTTTTGTAAGGAGGACTATATGAAATATTGCAGGGGAAATTTATGAAAACAGTTATTAGTTATGAACTGTTAAAAGTAACAGTGAAAATAATGGAATGCAGGAGTAAGTGATGAAGACTGAAAATCATTAGATGGAGTTGATGGAAGTCCTAGGCTTATAGCCAAAATATTGTATAAGATAAGAAGAGATGTTATGTATTTGGAAAATGTATGAAAAGTTTGTGTGTGTGTGTGTGTGTGTGTACACACACACACACACACACACACACACACACACACATATCAAACATATCCATCCTTAAAGAAATCAGCTCTGTGCTCACTGGAAGGACAGATCCTGAAGTTGAGGCTCCAATACTTTGGCCACCTCATGAGAAGAGAAGACTCCCTGGAAAAGACCCTGATGTTGGGAAAGGTGGAGGGCAGAAGGAGAAGGGGGCGACAGAGGATTGAACAGTGTTCTCGAAGCAACTGGCATGAGTTTGGCCAAACTGCGGGAGGCAGTGGAGGATAGGGGTGCCTGGCGTGTTCTGGTCCATGGGGTCATGAAGAGTCGGACACGACTGAACAACAACAACACACACACAAACACACACACAGTTTTTGCCTTTGCACAACAACCTGAAGCAGGTGGCTCACAATCTCTTTGTTGTTGCTTCTGGGTAGTGTGTGAAGCAGCTGTGGATAAGGAACAAAGGTAGATTTTTGTGGGCTCCAAAAGCCAAGGCTGACAATGGGCCAACAGATCCTGAGGATTCCTATCTTACTTCTTTGTGGGTCACAAATGCCTTCAGAGCTCCAGTACGTCTCTTAACGTTCAGAGCTATCTGGTGAGACTCTCACCCTTTTTAGGTTAGGGGGCTTCGCTTTCTTAGTGGCTGGGGCCCCAATGTATCTCCCACCCCACCTTTATCCCCTGTTGGGCTGAGGGACACTGTGTCCTTTGCTCTCCCCTCAATACCCCTTCCTGCCTGACTAGCTCCCCTTTCAGTTGGATACCCAACATTGCAGGGTCTCAGAGAATGCCTCCCAGACAGCTCCATGCACTGAAATGAGGCTATTAGGTCTTCATCTATGCCAGGATGTATAGGATAGAATTATGATATATGTGTGGGAGGAGACCCATATTCCAAGTCTATACTGGCCTCTCCAAAATGATGCCTGGGCCCTGAGAATCCACACAAAATATCTTGGGCTCCATCTTACAGACATCTTACCTGCTTGGTGTGATGAATCCAGATATATAATACTACATGTATGATTGCCTTAAAAGGGGTGGGGAGCATTTTATGAGATAAAAGTGAATTATTTATCTTGTAATTCAGCGATTTAAGGCAATAAAATGCAGGACAGGAAAAATGAGAAATGTGCATTTTGAAGTTCTTCAGAGGGTGATAGCTCACTCTAATCCTAGACAAATTTTCTTGGAAGAAGATCCCATTGGTTTCTAAATAAAGATGCTTTGGGAGTTGCAACCCCAAAGAAAGTGAGTAAAAGGGCTTCTTCTGACAGACTCAATAAAAATGACATTACTGCCCCCTTCTGTTGCCTTTTCATTTTACTCAGAGCTGCTCTTTCAATGTTTCGTGCTGATCCTGGGGACTAAGACTTGGCGTTCCTGGGACAACGGATTCACCCATTTTCTTCTTAAATACAATGGCTCTTGTTCTAAGCCGCAGTGGATGTGTGTGGTGAGCCATTTAAATGCAAGCAATTGCCGTTTGTAGAACTATCACACTTTTCTTGTCAGGCAATTATTAGCAAATTCTTTGGTCAGCCATTTTGAAAATTCACACAGGTTCAGATTATTCTGAATGAGTCTGTCATGTAATACAGTATTACCTTTTCATCGGGGGTGGGGGAAAACATTTTCTCTTCCAGGGGGTGTACGGAGTAATCATAAGGGTAGGAAACAACCAGGTCCCCCCCATGGAGACTGGCAGACAGGACAAATGGGATAGATTTGAGCCACTTCATCACAGCTTTCGTCTCAGGGGCGACCTGAAGAACATTTTAAAGTGATCACATTAAGATGAATTTCATATTTCCTCATTGAGATATTGTGAATGGAAAATACAGCCTGAAGCCTTTACACACCGCTGGAACATTTTAATGAAAGTGCTCTGTGTCAAGAAGGATATCACCGTAGCACATGAAATTAAGAACTGAGGTCATTTTGACATGCATTACTGAAATGAGGCAGATTATGCACCAAAGAGTATTTTAGCCCCGATGATCTAAGGATATTTTAAAGGTGCATTTATGTTAGGGGACGCGGGTGGCACTGTGGTCTAAACCACTGAGCCTCTTGGGCTTGCCGATCAGAAGGTCAGCGGTTCGAATCCCCGCGTCGGGGTGAGCTCCCGTTGCTCGGTCCCAGCTCCTGCTCACCTAGCAGTTCAAAAGCATGTCAAAGTGCAAGTAGATAAATAGGTACTGCTCCAGCGGGAAGATAAACGGCGTTTCCGTGCGCTGTTCTGGTTTCGCCAGAAGCGGCTTAGTCATGCTGGCCACATGACCCGGAAGCTGTCTGCAGACAAACGCCGGCTCCCTCGGCCTATAGAGCGAGATGAGTGCCACAACCCTAGAGTCGTCCGCGACTGGACCTAACGGTCAGGTGTACCTTTACCTTTTTAGATACTATGTTAAAGGTAAAGGGACCCCTGACCGTTAGGTCCAGTCGCGGACGACTCTTGGGTTGCTGCGCTCATCTCGCATTACTGGCTGAGGGAGCCGGCGTACAGCTTCCAGGTCATGTGGCCAGCATGACAAAGCCGCTTCTGGCGAACCAGAGCAGCACACAGAAACACCGTTTACCTTCCCACCGGAGTGGTACCTATTTATCTACTTGCACTTTGACGTGCTTTCGAACTGCTAGGTGGGCAGGAGCTGGGACCGAGCAACGGGAGCTCACCCCGTTGCGGGGATTCAAACCGCTGACCTTCTAATCAGCAAGCCCTAGGCTCTGTGGTTTAACCCACAGTGCCACCTGGGTCCCTATGTTAATGGCCTATAAAATAGAACACGTTTCATAAACTTTTGCAATCCATACCTTACCCCACCAGTAAGACTGTGGAACTGGGAGATGGTCAGTACGAGCCCCTCGGATCCTTGATAGCCTGTAAGCTTCAGACGTCAAATCTGGGAAGTTCCTATTAAGATCCAGATTCTGCGCTGTTTGTCTCCCATTCGTCCATCCGTTGTAGCCAGCCCCCTGGTCAAGCAGTCAACAAAAGGAGAAGCTCCACAACTCTGGTGCTACTTTGAGATGGTGCACTGAAGCACCAGAGAAAATCCAGAAGTGCCACAACAGCCACTAACATGTAATCTAAACAAAATAGTCACAGCTAGAAGTGGGCATGCTTGCCATGAAAATGAAGTAGAAAACTCAAGTGGTCAGTTCAGATACTGGGGTGGTTGAGGGGGCCTCCTGCCTGCACTAGTTTGCCCTGGTCCCTAAGGGGAGGAATGTTCCCTTAGGGGGAAGCAGAGGGGAGGAGATGGGTGGTGGCAATTCCAAAAGTGTCTCCTTTGATTCATCTTCCTGCACATGTCTTTGAAAAATGGAGAAGACACAACATATTCACGTTGCAGGATCTCCTTCTACCTGGGATTATGGGGGGGGGAGAAGAACTGTAGCTTGGGTGCTACAGCCTTACAGAGCTGAAGGAACTGCTGACCACAAACTCCTGACCAAGAGGTAGAAGGATCTACACATCAGCAGGGGCGTAGCAAGGGGGCGGGCCACCCCAGGTTCCATAATGGAGGGGGTGACAAATTACCAAGGACAATTGGGGGGGGGGATGAATTTTTTTTAATGCCTGCTCCGAAGGTCTTATCTTACTATACTAGGGATTATATAGCTATATATGAAATTTCATGCATATCAGTTAATATCTTGACCCTCCTCCATCAAAATAGCTGTTCACTTGGCTGTTTTCCTATGTCATGAAGGCTGAAATTTCAGTTCAGTGGAGTACTTACTGTTCCCAACCCTAACCCTGTGGAAAGCCATCTAATTAGACTTTAATTTGATTTTGAGATGTTTTTAGGAGGTAATATAATTATTGTTTGATTTTATACCAATGTTATGTATCTGATGTTAGCCACCCTGAGCCCGACTTCGGCCGGGGAGGGTGGGATATAAATAAAAGGGTTTTTTATTATTACTTGTTATTATTTCTTTGTAAGAAAATATGAAATAACATAAAACCATTTTTGCAGGGGGGGGGAATCAATGGGGGGTTTGACAAGAAATTTTCCGCACCGGGTACCACCTGACCTTCCCACACCTCGGGGGGGGGGGGTGACAAAAAAATTTTTGGCCCCTGGGTACCAATTTACCTTGCTACAACCCTACACATCAGCCCCCCCACACCCCCGAAATAAGTTGTTCTGGATGACTCAGGTAAAAAACGCAAATCACACACTACTGTATTGCCAAAGAAAAGCAAAAGAGGTTTGTGGGTTCCCAGAGCAAATTATTAGGTTTTTTTAATTTTGTTTTGTGAATTCATTGTTAGACACCTTGGGCACTAATTTTTTTTTTTTTTAGCAGTATATTATTTCAAATCAAAACAAAAGTTCCGCCCAATCCCCTGCTAGGTATTGACCTCTTCTGCTGCAAGCTCATATCCATCTGGATTCATGGAAGGAAGGAGATGAATTCGTGTGTTGTTGATGAGCGTCTGGATCCTGGAATTCCCAATAAGGTATTCAGAGCACAAATACTGGGCAAGGTAGATCAGTAATTCTTTGCCCACAACTTCATTTCCGTGCATGTTGCCGATGTATTTAAACTCTGGCTTAACTGTGAAGAGATGAGAACCAGGATATGTTTTATCTGACTTTCAAGAAACAGACCGTGAGACTTGGCTCAGTGGTCATTGTGGTTTGTGTTGCCCTCATCAAGGTGTCTGTCACAAACTGCCAAAGTAAGAACCACTGGGAGACGTTTGATCTCTCCCTGCCCCTGGCTGGCCTTCTCATGCCTCAAGGTGAGAGGCGCAGGTGTGCCACCACCAAAGAGCTCTTTCCTGGGGTGGGTAGGCTCTGTTTCGGACAGAGCAGGTATAGCCCCGGTGCTGGCAACCCACACTACACCACTGCTGGAGGGTGGAAATGGGATCTGGTATAAACATGCAATAAGTCAATAGTTCATTTATGGTTATTTGACATGCTCATTCTATAAATATTACAGTAATTGCACACTGCTATTACCAAACTGCGAAATAAATACATTTAATTTAGTTGTTATTCACTGATGCAGGTCTCAATCCCTAGTGTAGTTAACAGTAAGGGTCAGGAATATTCTTTCCAGTTTGCCACGGCTCAAGCAACGTCAATACTCTGAATAAATTTCATATACCTCTGGTGTCCATTACTCACGCAATTCATGGTGTCCAGGACTGGTAGAAAACTCAATCACAAAGAGGTCTTTCCCTTCAAAGCTGCGGCCAATGCTGTACAACTTAGCAATGTGGGAACACCTGGATGCTACCTTTTTCAATTCTCTCACCATTTGTGGGAAGGAGTGGTGGGTGAACTGAATGAAAGTAGGAACCTCACTGGGAGCATCTTCCACAAATTCAGTTTCCCCTGCAATGCAAGGAAATCGATTTAGCTGTGCTTGCTCACTAATTTTTATGCTCATGTAGACGATTATCCCAACACCTGAGAACCTAATACAATTGGGACAAATCTAATTCAAAGAAATGAAAAGGTACGTGTGAATGAAACATGATACCCAATTGTAAGAAGGTGGTTAATACTCTATTTTAGGATCACACTTACACCATGTTAAGCTACCCTGTTCCCTGGGTTGCAGGCAGACTGGTCCCTAAGGAAAATATGTCTCTGAGAAGTATGTGCAGGAGACCTTATTCTCCATCATGTTCTGTTTGTGAACATCTCAGAGGCATTTGGAATATCATAAAACAAGTCTTGTAGCATCTTAAAGACCAACCAGTTTGTTGTGGCATAAGATTTTGTGGACTACAAAAAGGTAATCTGAGCCTGTAGAGTTTAGCAAAACACAAAAGCAAAAAAACATTTTCTCAAGCCTGATCAACCAAAATGAAAACAACCTGAGCATATACAGTTTTACATTTTAAACTCACTTCCACTTAATTCATCATGGTTTTTGCTCCCTTCCTGCCTTGGATCAGGCTAGCGTACCCCACATGTCTGTTGTGAAGTATGAAGGAAGAATAAAATGGTTACAAAAGAGATCTTCATGCTTGAAGACATAAAATCTTGGTTCCTTTAGCTAGAGTGATACCTCTTTGTGCTATAAAGAGACAAGTTTTTCTGCTCCCTCTTGATCAAATGATTGCAGCTCCAAGACATCAACTAATCTTAATCTGGCCTTTTTGGCATTAAAATCACTTTGAGATTTAACCAATCTGTGTGCAGATTTGTTAAATCATCAATTTATTGATCACTTTCTACACAATTGCCTCAAGGTGATGTACAATAAAAACCTTTGTCCCAACATGACACCAAATACTTTATTTCATTCAGGACTGATTTACATGGACCTAAACATATGCCATCCCAATGTGGTTTTGTACAGGCTATGTCAGTAATCTGGTTAGTTTATTTGTGCATAAATTATCAGCAACATAGAATCATAGAGTTGGAAGAGACCACAAGGGCCATCCAGTCCAACCCCCTGCCAAGCAGGAAACACCATCAAAGCATTCCTGACAGATGGCTGTCAAGCCTCCGCTTAAAGACCTCCAAAGAAGGAGACTCCACCACACTCCTTGGTAGCAAATTCCACTGCCGAACAGCTCTCACTGTCAGGAAGTTCTTCCTAATCTTTTGGTGGAATCTTCTTTCTTGTAGTTTGAATCCATTGCTCCGTGTCCGCTTCTCTGGAGCAGCAGAGAACAACCTTTCACCCTCCTCTATATGACATCCTTTTATATATTTGAACATGGCTATCATATCACCCCTTAACCTTCTCTTCTCCAGGCTAAACATACCCAGCTCCCTATGCCGTTCCTCATAAGGCATCGTTTCCAGGCCTTTGACCATTTTGGTTGCCCTCCTCTGGACACGTTCCAGCTTGTCAGTATCCTTCTTGAACTGTGGTGCCCAGAACTGGACACAGTATTCCAGGTGAGGTCTGACCAGAGCAGAATACAGTGGTACTATTACTTCCCTTGATCTAGACGCTATACTCCTATTGATGCAGCATACATACCTAATTATGTGACTGACATCTCCGCTTTCCTTCTTACATGACTGGCTGATTGGCGATCCAGATGACAAATTCACCATCTGATTCAACTCAGGTTAAAACAAGCTGATTTCAGCAACCAATATTCAATTGTAACAAAATGAGTAACTCAGTTGACTTCTAGTCAAAGTCCCTAATACATTGGAATTATATCGGTAGGAATTGTTCTGTAGCCTACAGACGTAAATACTTCGGATTGTGGCCCGGGCCTTTAGGCCTTTTATTTACAAGGACACGCCAAATTTCTAGGCATGCTCACTGCATCTGAAATTAGTAGCATATATACAACATGCAGAGATGGCTTCGGTTCTTACCTCGCAGCTTTGCTAACGGATCAAAGCATCCTTCCACTTCATCGACAAAAAAGCGATCACAGTCTAAGAAATATGGCCATGCCATGTCAATCGCATCAAAGGCAGGAAGGCAGTTTTTCCTCAGAGCTTCACAAACTTTACGGCAAGGCTTAACAATTTTCCCCTCTTCACATTTTGGGGCCATGATAGAGCAGCCTAGAATCCTTAGATCAGGATTGCATTCTCCCTGCAGCAAGTTATGGAGCACACTCATCAAGATATATTCAGAGCTGTATTCAATCACCCCTCTGGACTTCTGATCCAGCAAATTAGGGAAGATTGTTTTTGAATAGGACACGTCATTGCAGGATCCCAGGCTGATGTCCACGCATGTTGCTGTAAGAAATCAGGAGATAAGTAAACAAATGTTTCTTGTTAAGTATTCTTTTGCTGGAAGCCGCCCAGAGTGGCTGGGGAAACCCAGCCAGATGGGCGGGGTATACAATAATAATAATAATAATAATAATAATAATAATAATAATAATAATAATAATTCTACCTAAAAGAATCTAGTATTAAACATAGCACTATCTTTGAATTTATTCATCGGTGGCTTGTCTGGAAACTCTTCACAGGACTGAGGCATCAAAGTTGTTTAGGGTTTTAAACATGTAAGCACATGGAATTGGGCCCAGAAGCAAACTGGCATCCAGGACAGCTGTTTTAAAACAAGGGTTCTATGAGCATTATTATTATTATTATTGGTAAATAGTGATATCGCAAAGCACCCTTTATGTTAAATATGAAGAGGTTCATAGATATGTTGGCTAAGTTCCTACATGGGGTGAAGCAGTACCATTAATTACTCTGAGTGAAATATGGGCATTTTTGTCTCTCTTTGTGTGAGAAAATCTGGGAAGATTTTTCAGTATTTGCACATTAGATTTAAATTCAAAAAAGGAACAAAAACAGATATCTTACCTTTATTTTCTGATGGGGTTTGACACTGAGCTGAAAAACAAAGGTGGAGGGTGGGGGGGGACAGATTGTCATGAAATAAATTAAAACGTGACTGCTTCAAATTGCAGTATATTAGATAGAATTTTTAGACAACAAAACAATTCATTTATTTATTCCCCCTCAGAGTGCCAGATCTCAGCTCCTTTCCCGTTATTTGTTGCATGAGTGTTGGTTGGTTTATTTACCACGGAATATGTGCCAGCAAGTTACACACAAAACACACAAAAATATCTCTGCTCACTACCTTACATTTTCCCTATTAATTACAGTGTCCCACTAGGAACATATTATGCAGTGCTTTTTTCTGGCAGCACTCAAAGGTATGCATTACTTTTTATTTTCAAATGTTAAAAGTGTTTCATTTATTGTAATAACTTCATGGTGTGTACCAGCACCTCATTCACTCATTCACACACACACACACACACACACACACACACTATATATATATCACTTATCTTATGCTCCAGCAAGAATACAGAGAATTGGTGGGTGAGAGAGAGAGGATGGAATAGGAGTGAAATGGCTGTAGTGAGTTCATGGCAGGACATTTGTTGCCTTCCCAGCTAGCAAGTTTAGACACTCCATATGGCACATCACTTCTCAGCTAAAATATGAATTGAGAAACTCCCGATTCAAATCTCAACTAAATTCCAAATTCACTGTTGTTTGGTAACAGGGTACTGCTCCCTTAAGCCACTATTGTCTCTGTCCCCATCCTCGATATGGGAATAATAATGGCCTACTTTACAGGATTGCTAAAATAATACATGCGAAGTGCTTTGAACAACACACAAAGAATTCTTCTTTTACTACTATTACAATTAGGAATCACTGTTACTGCAGTATCTGTGTGCCACATAAATGGAACATGAATTACCGTGCTTGGCTAAATGTATGAAACCCAGATCTACCTCTCTCTATTCCAAAAGATGACGCAGATAAATCCATCAAAAACAGTCCCGAGTCAAGCAAATCAAATCTCATTCGGAATCTCCCTCAGTAGCTTCTTTGCCTGGCTCTGAAAACACTATTTTCGTTCTGTTATCCTATCCCAACCTTCCCTAACCTGCTTTTGCCAGCTTCTGCTAATAAAGGGTTGCCAGATCCGCAGGACTGATCCGAAGTCTCCTGGTTTGTCTGGCTACCCCTAGGTGGCAGGGGGAGAGCTTGAATCTCCAAGTGGGCAACAGCACATTAAAAACACCAAAATTATGAAGAAGACTCAGTACTTTTTCTGAGGGGCAGTATTTCAATATGAGAAGAATAATGAGAGTACCCCTAAACACTTATTTATTTATTTTTAGAAAAAAGCACTGAGAAGACTTAATACTTTGCAAGCTTCAGCCCAGTAGCAGCCAGCTGCAAATTGATGTATAGATTCTGTAGGATGGTTTGCTCTCCTCCAATTGACCTCCGTCTCTGCAAATTATTGCATACTCTTTAGGGTCTGCCTGCCTTCCTAGGTAAAGGTAAAGGGACCCCTGACCATTAGGTCCAGTTGTGTCCGACTCTGGGGTTGTGGCGCTCATCGCTTTATTGGCCGAGGGAGCCGGCGTACAGCTTCCGGGTCGTGTGGCCAGCATGACGAACCAGGGCAGCGCACGGAAACGCCATTTACCTTCCCGCCAGAGTGGTACCTATTGATCTACTTGCACTTTGATGTGCTTTCGACCTGCTAGGTGGGCAGGAGCAGGGACCGAGCAACGGGAGCTCACCCCGTCGCAGGGATTCGAACTGCCGACCTTCTGATCAGCAAGCCCTAGGCTCTGTGGTTTAACCCACAGCGCCACCCACATTCCCTGCCTTCCTACCCTCTACTAATTAAACTCCTTCTCTGGGTCCCAGTGGTGAGAGGGAGCACAGAGGAAGAAAAAGAACTGGGCTGGCCTCAAGAGGAGAGGGTTCCGAGCGTGCATTTGTGCCCATGTGCCCGCATGAGTTGTGGTGCTACAAAACACCGTGGAGCACATGAAGAGCAGCAGGTGCTGAGCTCTGCTGTCTCCGCTGCCACAGCAACTGGATGGCCTTTGGAGACTGGAATGCTAGGAGCAAGGAGTGGAGTCTGGATCATTTATTTTTGTTTAAAATGGAGTGGAGGCTAGATGGAGCATTTCAGGGGGAACTGGATGGGGTGGGGATACCTTTGTGTGTTTGAGAAAATTGGAGGAGCTTTCCAAACTGGAATATGAATTGACGACAGAGCTACATGGATTCATAAAACGGGATTCTGGTAGCTCAGTGATACTTTTGGCTCCCCACACTGCCCCATCTTAAACACAGAGCTTGGGGAATAAAGGAAGTCTGTGTGTTTGGGAAAGTTAATATGCTTTGTGCTAGTGTTCCCACTCCCCATTTCTGGCAGACTCCCTTATATGCCAGACAGGTAGACCTGAAGAAGAAGAAGAAGAAGAAGAAGAAGAAGAAGAAGAAGAAGAGGAGTTTGGATTTGTTTTCCCGCTTTATCACTACCCAAAGGAGTCTCAAAGCGGCTTACATTCTCCTTTCCCTTCCTCCCCCACAACAAACACTCTGTGAGGTGAGTGGGGCTGAGAGACTTCAGAGAAGTGTGACTAGCCCAAGGTCACCCAGCAGCTGCATGTGGAGGAGCGGAGACGCAAACCCGGTTCACCAGATTATGAGACTACCGCTCTTAACCACTACCGCTCTCAGAAATCTTGCATGCTGTGACTGCAGCATTTTAGCTTTCATTCCAAGTATAGGGGGAGCAAATCCACAACACTGATCAATTGCTTATCTCCACTCTCACATTTACAGTGGTTACAGATGCTTCAGGTTACAGACTCCACTAACCCAGAAATAGTACCTCGGGTTAAGAGCTTTGCTTCAGGATGAGAACAGAAATCGCATTGCAGTGGCAGTGGGAGGCCCCATTAGCTAAAGTGGTACCTCAGGTTAAGAACAGTTTCAGGTTAAGAACGGACCTCCAGAACGAATTAAGTTCTTAACCCGAGGTACCACTGTATTGCCACTAGTCTGGCCTTCAGTGATCTGCTGTTTCCCAAGATAATAAGAAACAACTATCCGCCTACCCGAAAATATTAAATGTATAACTTCTGCTTTGAGAGAAAAAAAAGAATCACGGAGGCCGTGAGTATAGAGTTAATTGGATTCTAAATTTCTGCTAATTGGCACTCCGGGAGGAACGTGAAAAAGGAAGCCCGTTCCTCCCTTTGTTTAATGAAGAAGATAACATTGTTTTTAGCTGCTGCTGTAGTAGCGGATACAAAGTCTCCATGGAGTTTTTGACAAGTGAGACTGGCTGAACCCCTTTTAGGGGAATTAAGAGATCGGAAATATCTCTTTTTTGAAATTGTTGGATTACAATCTTTCCACCCTGACTCGGGGGGAAATGGCGGCTAAAATTTATGGTTAAAGATGGAAAAGTACTGAAACCTGAAACCCTCTGCCTATTTCTACCATGCTTGGTTTCGCTTTCAAACTGGCTCTAGACTCGGGACTGACACATGAACAAAGGATTATTCTTTTGAAGTTGGAACTGTTAAACCAGAAGTTAATTTTGTTGAACCAGGATGTCGAAGAAAAGTTATATGCTACAGGAGAGACTCTTGAGAACTTTGGTAAACTGGAAAAAAATCTTGCTAGGGAACTTGAGGAAGTTTTTGGAAAACAAAGTACAGTGACTGCGCAACTGCGAGAAGCTGAAAAATCCTGCTGGTGTGAGAGACGCAGGGTTGGAATACAATTTATATCCAATTTCTGGGGTGAGAGCCCAGAAATGATGGGAAGAAGATTTGTGAATCTACAATCGGAAGATGATTGGAACTTTGAAACGGAGATGCTGGAAGGAGAAGATTTGTGTATCCTGAAGCTCCCTGCAAGGACATTTATGGACTGCGTCTGGACCTGTGGATTTATAGAAAAAGAGGACATTCTGGACAATGGTGTTGGAGGGAGATGGAGAAATGTCTGGGGGGAGATCCCAAGATGGCGAAGGAAAATGGTTAGAAAAGGGATAGGGTGAGAATATATAAAATATAATTAGGATGGCTTATTATGGTACCCTGAAGTTAGTGTGTTAAGAATTTAAGATTTCGAATTAGTGAAGAGATGTTAATTTTATTAGCAGCAGTTTAAGTGAAATAAGATGTATGATTTGAGTTAAGAAGTAATAGGTTATTTTGAAGTAAAAATTAAATATTAAGAAGTATGTTTAGATTTTTTCGATGATTTAAACTTTAGAGATGAGAAGTTATTAAAGTAAATTAGAATTGGAACCAAAGGAGAGAAAACGGGGGAAGTCACCCAGTATAGATTCGAACAAGAATTTTTTAAAAAAAAAAAAAACAAGAAAAAGAATTATTGGTGTTTCAGTGGGGGTTTGCATTTGTTTTTCATTATGTTTTGATTGTTGTGTTTGTGTTGTTGTATGTGTTTGTGTTGTTGTGTTGTTTGTAAAAAACCAATAAAATTCTTATAAAAAAAAGAAAGAAAATGCAGGAACAACTTATGGTCTGTAACTAGCTCAAGAAGAACCCTCATCATCAGTTTGTGCAACTTGACAAACCGTATTAAAGATTCAATATTGTAGGTTAAATCTGCACTTTAGCCACTAGGTGGCAATACAGACAGCAGCAGAGAGAGTGAAAACATTTCCAAAACTCATTCTCGGATCTCATCGTTAGTGCTTGATGCATAGAAAGACCAGGGAAGGGGAGGGAAAAAGTAGACTGGTGAACCAGAAAACATATCATCATTTGAGCTGGTTTATAACTGTAATAAACAAATGAAAAACGTACTATCTTTAAAGGAGCCTTTGCAGCCTGCAATTTACAAAATTGCTAGAGGCTGTGCTCACATTGCTTACCAACACCACAAAAAAGAAGAAGAAGAGTTTGGATTTGATATCCCGCTTTATCACTACCCGAAGGAGTCTCAAAGCGGCTAACATTCTCCTTTCCCTTCCTCCCTGACAACAAACACTCTGTGAGGTGAGTGGGGCTGAGAGACTTCAGAGAAGTGTGACTAGCCCAAGGTCACCCAGCAGCTGCATGTGGAGGAGTGGAGACACGAACCCGGTTCACCAGATTACGAGTCTACCGCTCTTAACCACTACACCACACTACACCACAAAAAAACCTCCCTTGCCAACCCCCTCCCTTTACACCTCCCCCAATCCATGGAGTTTGCCAGGATTTTTGTTAGGTGCAGGCAGGACTTTGTGGGGGACGACGACTTTGGTTAGAGGGCACAGAACCGACGTGATTGGTCATTTAGTTAAGTATTTCTATTGTTTTACTTGATCTAGTGGGGCAGCTGCTCTCCCGCTGCCCATGCCCCAATTCCTTCTCCTTACAGATCACCCAAACCCCGAACCATCTTTCAAAGATGCCAAAGCCATGCCCAGATAATTCAAAGCGCAATGAGACCTGCACCAGCAGTTGGTAGTTCCAGTAGGGTTGCCAAGTAAAAACCAGCACACCCTGAAAGTTGTTGAGGTTTTAGGAAGAACTCAACCTTGTTGAGCTTCTTTTTAGGAAACCACCGAAATTGTTGTTGAGCTTTTCTATACAAAAACGATAAAAACACAATTTTTCGATTGACTTGCCTAAGATCCAGGACAAAAGAACCACCTTTTGGAAATGCCTCCCCCCCATTGTTTGTAAGCCAGGCTCCTTGGAGTACAGGAAGTACATTACCAGAGAATTTATTAGCATATAACTCTCATTTTGCTTTGTATTTATGATTTGTCATGTTCTAATTTACTGACAGGGATGCGGGTGGCGCTGTGGTCTAAACCACTGAGCCTCTTGGGCTTGCCGATCAGAAGGTCGGCGGTTCGAATCCCCACAACGGGGTGAGCGCCCGTTGCTCTGTCCCAGCTTCTGCCAACCTAGCAGTCTGAAAACACACCAGTGCAAGTAGATAAATAGGTACCGCTACGGCAGGAAGTTAAACAGCATTTCTTTGTGCTCTGGCTTCCGTCACAGTGTCCCATTGCGCCAGTAACGGTTTAATCATGCTGGCCACATGACCAAGAAAGCTGTCTGTGGACAAACATCGGCTCCCTCAGCCTGAAAAGCGAGATGTATTCTGCACCCCATAGTTGCCTTTGACTGGACAACTGTCCAGGAATCCTTTGCCTTCCCCTACCTTACTAGAGATGATGCTCTGAGTGTGCCCCAAATAACACGGCAAATTGGAGTGATTCTGGGCAGGTTTTCATGTCTCCAAATGGAATTAACAAGGCTTCTCAAGGTGAATGCTAAACTTCAGTCCCTCTGTGGCCTTGTCCCGTCCCCCCTCGCCCCACTTTGCTTTTTCTTTTCTTAGAAATGAAACCAGACTGATTGCGGAAACGCCCAGAACTCTAGAGGGGGTGGAGAGGTAGAAGGGAACTTACATTTCGACAGACGTTTAATTATTCCCCCAGTGCACTGCAATCACAGTGTTTGCGGGAAGAGATGCTGAAGTAAATAAACAGTTGTTCTTCAGTTGGGTTGTCATTCTTGTACACGATCCATTTGGCTATGAAAAGCAAGCAGCTAGGCTATTGGGATAGCTTCCTTCCTTCCCAATCATTCTTTCTCCTACCAAACAATTAAAAATCATTTCCTTCTCTTTCTCTTCTTCACAAAGGGTACTTTCAGAAAGGACTTGAAAAGCATGATTTCCCCATTTTTTATTTCAACAGATATATATTTTTATGTATATGAGAAAATCACCTAGCAAAAAAGCCCCCGGATCTTTTGTATGAAATTTGTTGAGTTTCTTACCCAGGATTGCCACCTTCATCTCCCCAGTTTTCAAACTGATTTTGCCCATAACAAACTGAGGGAGAGAACTTGATTGCCAATTTAGGGTGGGAAAACAAAGTGTGAGCTTGTGGGAGAACTGCTGTGTCTATTTCCCCCCCTGAAATCTGGCAGTCTTCTTCCCCTCGGAAGAGGGGACCTTATCTTCAGTTTTAAATTGTCTTTGGTTTGCATCTAATTCAGAAAAAAGTAGAAACTTTGGGCAGTTACCAACTAAGCAGCTATGCTAGTGCAACAACATTTAGCCGCACAATGTATTTTCCCTGTCCTCTTCTTGTGCCAAATTTGGTCCAGGGGTTCCCCCCAACCTTCTGGAGCAGATTCTTTTTGTGGGGGGAGAGCAGGGAGTGGGAAAGTTGCATCGCACAGCTAAAAGTTATCGCACAAGCATAACTTCACTTGGATACTGCCCTAAAGATTGCCTACACACACAAAAACCTGGATGGATCTCCCAGAAATCAAGCAGGTTTAAACCATTCCTTTGCCTGCAAATTTCATCCACTTATGTGAAAATGGGGGGTTAATAGCAAGTTTTATATCTCCCATTATAGTCAATGGGAATGAAACAGCTTCAAATTTAACATATCAGAGTTGGACCCAAATACTGAATCAAAATGACACAGCACAGATTCAAAATGGGTGGAGCTGTTTCAAAACACAGCAGATACAAGGCAGAGCTTGTGGCCTCTGCACACATTAAAAAAAAACGGGATGTACATTCCAATGCAGCATAGCTAAATAAATAGTTTCTCCAGCTTTGTATTTCTGGAATTTACCCTGTAAGGAATGATGGATGGGTGACAAGTAGACCAACAGAAATTATCTCTGCACATGGAAGCAAACTTTCTCTAAAACTTAACCATAGGTTAAACTTAACCAATCTAACTTTCCGATATGAATTGTAGCATAGCCCAGATTGCAAAAGAGATTGCAGGATATGGGGTACATACCTCCACCTTTGGTGGGAGTGCACCCTGGTTCAATCATTTTGGTTGGCAGTTTTCAAAGAAATTGAATTTATTCACAGGTAGGTAGCCGTGTTGGTCTGCCACAGTCAAAACAAAATAAAATAAAAAAATTCCTTCCAGTAGCACCTTAGAGACCAACTAAGTTTGTTATTGGTATGAGCTTTCGTGTGAATGCACACTTGAGAAGTGTGCATGCACACGAAAGCTCATACCAATAACAAACTTAGATGGTCTCTAAGGTGCTACTGGAAGGATTTTTTTTTTAATTTATTCAGTTTGCCTTTGTTTGAAGGTAGTAATAATGACATGAAATCCAACAAACTTTTAATTCTGCAAGCCTTTCTATACTCAAAAAATAGAAAACGTTATCTGGCCTCTGTATTTCCTCATGACTGAATAATGTTTGGAAATTTGCTTTGCTAGAAAAGATAACTTGGCATTTAGGGCTATTAATGGCACTGTGAAACTGGTCTCTTTTCATTCTGTATGGGAGGAATTCTCTCTTTTATGCAAATACCTATCAGTTGCATCAAATGTTGCCTGCTGATTCCCTGGTCATATGGAGCATGTGATCCTTAAAAAAAGGACTGATATTATTATTCCAGTTACAGGTAGGTAGCCGTGTTGGTCTGCCATAGTCAAAACAAAACAAAAAAATAAAAAAAATTCCTTCCAGTAGCACCTTAGTCTCTAGATTCCTGGAAGGAATTTTTTTATTTTTTGTTTTGTTTTGTTATGATATTATTATTATTATTATTATTATTAGTGGTAGTAGTAGTAGTAGTAGTAACTTTCATATACCCTTAACATATGCACTATTGACCTGAATGCAATATCCGGTGTTTGTGATCCAGTTTTCTCTTTTGTTTTTTTCTGATAAGCTTGCTTCTACAAAAATCCAATAAAAATATTTTTTTTTTAAAAGTAGAAATGATGGGTGGACATAATGCACAATGGTAAGTCCTACAGTTGGATAGAAAGGAAAAATAAACAAAGAAAAGGAGGCAGGTTTTCCAAGTTCCTCTCCTTTTCCCCTGATGGGGCCTCACCATGCCTGGCAACATAACTGGAGCCTGTGTCTGCCACTGAGCTGACCCAGCGCTTGGAAGTAAAGATGGGGCTCTTCGAACTGCTCCTGTAAGCTACAGCTGGGGCCAGTTCCTTGGCTACCACAAGTCAGTTGTGGAGAGCTCCGGCCCCGGCTGCCACCCTCCTCTTAGAATCATAGAATCATAGAGTTGGAAGAGACCACAAGGGCCATCCAGTCCAACCCCCTGCCAAGCAGGAAACACCATCAAAGCATTCCTGACAGATGGCTGTCAAGCCTCCGCTTAAAGATCTCCAAAGAAGGAGACTCCACCACACTCCTTGGCAGCAAATTCCACTGTCGGACAGCTCTCACTGTCAGGAAGTTCTTCCTAATGTTTAGGTGGAATCTTCTTTCTTGTAGTTTGAATCCATTGCTCCGTGTCCGCTTCTCTGGAGCAGCAGAAAACAACCTTTCTCCCTCCTCTATATGACATCCTTTTATATATTTGAACATGGCTATCATTTCACCCCTTAACCTTCTCTTGTCCAGGCTAAACATACCCAGCTCCCTAAGCCGTTGCTCATAAGGCATTGTTTCCAGGCCTTTGACCATCTTCTCTCTGGCAGTAGCAGCCCCAGGTAGCCAGATGACCCACATGGCCAGGGACATCCTGCCCCTTGATGTTTTGCTTGGGACGCCCTGTCTCCTCCTTCCCCTCCTCCACTGCAAGCATGCCACAGCACCACCACTGTCTCCTCCACGGCTGTGCCATGCCGCCACTGCCACCAGCAGCAGTGGCAGGTCATACCTGTAGCAGAGGAGGCAGCGGGAGGGGGTGGCTGCAGCAGTGGTGGGGTGCACTCACAGCAGAAGGCAAGCCCACACTCCTCAGACCCACATCTGCTTTCTGAAGAGCCCACCTCACGTTGCCTCATGGGTGGGTGGGCCAACTCTGGGTAGGTTGTTCCTGGGCCTTAAAATAGCAACTCAATTTACAGAGATATATGGAGACAGCTACTAATAAACTGGCAGTGCTATGGATATGTGTTTAGGTCTTTTGTCTTAAGGGGTGGAGGTACCGCCAAAATTTAAATTCCAGTTTTTAATTTTGAAATTTGCACCCATATATACATTAGCATGTATGTTTTATGCAAATTTGTTTCCTCTTTTCGGTGATGTTTATCCTCCTTGTGGCAATGCATTAAGTGGCCACTCTAGGTTATTGGCTGGATGAATGAGAGAAAATCCATCTAGAGAAATGCTGAGTAGGACCTCTAGATCTGTCAATGCAGATGCACTTTGCTTTGGGTGGAGTTGCAGGGGCGGAGGAAGGGGGTGTGGTGGGGGGTGGTCCGCCCCAGGTGTCACCACTGGGTGTGTGTGTGTGACAAAATGCTGGGCGGCACTCACCGCAGGGCCTGCAGTGTGCCCGAGCCACGGGACTCTCCTGGGAGTGATGCGGTGGCTTGGGCGTCCACAGGCTCCGTGCTGCCCCCAACAGTCTGCCAGCCACCTCCCCCTCAGCTGTAGGGCAGCTGAGTAGGAGGAGGCAGGCAGGCTCCTCAGAGGCCCCACAGAGCGTCCTGCCCCAGCTGGCCCTGCCCCTGGGCGCAGGTCACACGTGCCACCCCCGGCGCCTGATCAGCTTGCTCCGCCGCTGTGGAGTTGCACTCCTCTTGAAGAATCAGGTGTGCAGTTAGGTAGTGTTCCTGGACCCAGGTTTACTCCTGAATGCTCAGGGAGCTGCTGTACCAAGGACCACCTTCGCCCAGCTGAGACTGGTGCACCAGCTTCAACAATTTGTAAAGAAGGCAGGTTTGACCATGGTCACACATAAATGAGTCGCATCAAAGAGTACTATAATGCTCTTCATTTGGAGCTACCTTTGAAGTGTGTCCAGAAACTTCAGCTGGTTCCAAAATGCTGCAGTCAGACATTTGACTGATTCCAGATACTAGGAACACATGACTTCTTTGCTAGATCTTCATGACCTGCTAGTCAGTTTGTAGGCCCACTTCAAAGTGCTGGTGACTTAGGACTAGGATACTTGAAGGACCATCTCCTTAGGAACCTGCCCATTCCCCAAGGTCATCAGGATAGGCGCTGTTTCATGTCAGGCTCACCTTGCAGAAACAAGGCTGGCCTGAGACATTTTGGCGCCTGAGGTGAACCTCAAGGGAAGAAGAGGTGAGTGAAGATTTACATCAGGAACATGGGGGAGGAGTAAAGGTCTGCATCGGGAACAGGATGGGGGATCAAATCAACCTTATCCAACAGTTGTGGGAATCAAAGGCCATCGGCAGAGAAGGGGCCTGCTCTGAATCGTGCTGGATGGACGCAGAGCCCAGGAGAACCCAGCCAGCAGTCAGCCCCCCATCATTTTCTCCCTAGGGGTAGGAGACCAGCAGCATCTCCTCCTATTTCCCCAAGAGGACGCTGTAGAGGCAGCACAGGTGGGGGGGGGCTGCTGAGGAGGGAGGAAGATCTGACCTCCAATGAATGTGCTGTAGCCATTACTACCACTGCGACGGCAGCAGTGGGCGATGCATTCCTTGGGCGTCTTATCTGCTGCCCCTGTGAGTCCTGCCGCCTGAAGTGGTCGTCTCACCTTGCCTTATGGATGGACCAGCCCTGCCCTAGAAGGACAAGTGGCCACTGTGAGCGGGAGCACCTTTTCCCAGGTTAGACTGCCATGCCAACTGCAGCCCTACCCGGATACGGTAGGCATAGAGCTGCCTTTGAAAACAGTGAAGAAACTCCACTTAGTTTATATGATGGCTAAAAGACTGTTAACTGAATCTGAGCAATCTGAGCACATCATATTGTTTTTGCCATCTTCAACAGCTCCCAGTCAATTTTTGGCTCCAAGTCAAGGTGCTGGTCCACAGATGCTTGATGCTTGATAAGATGCCCACCCTAGCATCAAGCTTCTCTCCTGACTCTTGCTAGGAAGCCAACCCTCCCCAATGGCTCAGATTGCCCAAGGAGGCCAGTTCAGGGTTGCAACAGGTTCCTTGGCTCTGAAAGACCCATGGGATGCCACCAAAATATGCCACGAGGGACCCTGCTGGCCCAAGCCTACCAGCATTAAATGTCAAGGGCTGGCAGGATCAGTTCCCTGGCTGCGTTCTAGGGGCAGATTGTGGAACTGGGTGGTACAATGAACGAAATCATTTCCCTCCCCCCAAAACTTTTTGAGCCGCCACAAATGCTTCCGAATATTTGTAAGAATAAACAGAAAGAATGGAGGTGAGTATCATACAGGAAGAAAAAGAATGATCTTACAGAGTTTGCCAACCTGGTTATTGAAGGCAGCGAGTAGAGAAGATGAGCAGAGCCCCCCCCCCCATAGCTCCCTATTTCTGCTTCCTCCAACCAGGAGCTAAATAAAGTCCCCCTTATGGCTTCCCAGGGCCCGATGGAGCGCGCAGCAGAGCAGACAGAGGCACCGGGGGATGAAACTTACTGTTTTTTAAGGAACCCTCTCCTCTTTATCTCTTTCAGACTCGAAGGGGGTCACGCTCAAAGTTAAACGCCCAGGAGACCAAAAGCGCGCGCACAAAATTACAGGCGAGGGATCGTCCCCTTTGATTACAGGGAGTCTGGCCAATCTGTTCCTGGAAAGAGGAAATCTCACGTCTCTCCGCATCCTCCGAGGCTTAAGCCGCTGCAGGGACGGTGCGATCCTGCTGTGCTTTGCAGGGGGAACCCCTTGAGCTGGCGCTTCAATGGCAAAAGCACCCGGGGGGGGCTGAGGGCTTCCCCCCCCCAGCTCCCCCTCTCCCGAAGCGCCGCTTTGTGCCTGATCGCCCTTACCTTGAGCCCCCTGGCCCGGCTGGCAGGCGGGGGCTGCGGGGTGCAGGGCGCCCACGAAAGCGCCCACGAGCAGAGGGAGCCACATGCCGGAGCCCTTTGTGCGTGTCCGACGCCGTGATGTGGCAGCACCGGCCAGCGGCTCCTCCACGTCGATGGAGCCACACACGCGCGCGCTGCTCTCTCGCCAGCCGCGAAGGGACCGAGGAGCGCGCTGCAAGTGCGCGCCCGCGTATTATGGGATATACGGCGCGGGGATCGGGTTACAGCGGCTGGTATTCCTGGGTGGAAAAACAGATTTATAGGAGCCTCGGGCTGGGAAGGGGGAAAGGGAGGAAGCTGGGGGTGCGGGGCTCCCTTCTTCGCCAGGCGCTCACATCCTGCCAGATCTGGCCGCTCCAGGGACGGCCCCCCCTTCCTTCTCCCTGAGCGAGCAAGACCTCAGCAGCACGTTTGCTGCTGCAGCTACTAATGAACTGATTCTTCAAATCCAGCCCCTGGCCCCCCCTCACCCTCGACTAGCACGTGGGTCAAGACCCAGGATCAAGGCATCTTTCGACCAGCCCCCCCCCCACTCTTCATTTAGCGCTCAATTCGTACTTCCGAGTGGAAAGGTAGAACGCAAGGCGGCCAAAGCGCACCTGTTCGGGGATCCAGCCAAGCCAACCTGGAACAGAAGCTATGTTCTGGCGACCTTGTTTAAGGATCCCAGCCCCAAACTAGAGGGCTTCATTGCTATTTAGCAGGGTGGGGGGCGGAAGGGGTCCTGGAATGTAGAAGGGAACAAAGGTGGTTTTTCCTTCTCCTTGAACATCCTCAAATGGCACACGAAAGCTCATACCAAGAACAAACTTAGTTGGTCTCTAAGGTGCTACTGGAAGGAATTTTTTTATTTTGTTTTGTTTTGACTGGCAGACCAACACAGCTACCTACCTGTAACTTTTTACTAAGTTTTGAAATATTCAGTTTCTGCAGCATCCAATTGTTCTGCATGGATAGGCGTCCAGGTGACAGCAGCAGGCCATTGAGCCTCAAGAGCTCTTTAGGGGAAATGGCACAGGCTTGCTGCTATTTCTCTCTTAAGAGCTCTAGCCTCCAACCAGCCTCTTTCCTTTCTCCACACAAGAAGTTAGTTAGTCGGTCAGTCACAGAGCTGTGGGGGAGCTCCTTTTCTGGGACCAGATGATCTCCATGAGTCACAGGAAGTTAAATATTGCCCCACTCAGCAGCCTTTGCTCATGCCCTTCCTGGGAAGTTTGAACTGCCAAAAGGGAAACTGCTCAAGTTCTGAATGTGATCTTTTCAGGAAAAGTAACACCAAAGAGAAGAGGCTAGAGTCTACCCCCCCCACACACACCTGAATGAAGCTTCAGTTTATCAGCATTTGTTTGTTGTAGAAACACACCCTACTTTTACCTTTAATGTTAGGGGCTTCAAGTTTCTGTAATGTGGCTCCCCACAAGCAGCGTAATACAACAGACACAAACAGTAAAAGTTTTATTTATTTGTTAAGGAAGTAGACTAAGATTCAGGTGCTGAAATCCTATTAGTGTGAGGTTTAGACTTGTCAAAGTATAGTGCTGACCCCAATCCCCCTTCCCCATTTTGTCAGTTTATTAAAAAGTTTCCCCTTCCCAACCCCTAGCGACTTTTAATGTGCAAACCCACAGCGGGTAGGTGTGTCATGGGTGAATGTGGTCCTCCGCCCAAAACAGGTTAGCTCACCCTGTTTAAATGGAAATCAGGGCAGGATAACTAAGGGGTGCATATGTCCAAAAGGAAATTACAGGACGTAGCTCAGGGAAGCTCAGATCTGTGCCTCCCTAGCATTGAGCTTGTATAACAAAACTCTTCTCCCCTTCCTCTTTCACAGAAACAAAAATGATTAGTTCTGTGTTCTTTGCATTACACCAAACATGTAAAAGAATATGTGCCTGGATGTGTTTGAGACAGCACAAAAACAACTGGCATCGCAAAGTCATACAGTGACATTTGCCCACCAGATACGTAATTTCAGAGGCAGATTTGGCTCGAGGTTGTTCTGAGATATGATTGAAACAAAAATGAACACTATAAACTATAACCTCTGAGTTATTCAGAGAATTCAGAAGATTATCAAGGTTGAAATTCAACAGACAAATGGAAAGTACATCGACCATCCAGCCACGGATCCCTCCAAGATGGGATTTAAAAACCTTTATTCTCTTACCACAGGGGATTCTCGGAGAAGAGCAGGCATAAAGTGGAACAAAACATAAATGTCACCGCTGTACAATCAATGTACATGAAATTCAGTCAGAAATCCATCCAAGTAGCGTAAGTTTAACTCCCAAATCCTTTATCTTTTGTCACTGTTTTCAGAGATGGCTTCAACTCCTCGCTCCCGTGAGCATAACAACAGAGCTCAGAAGACAACGGACAGCCCTGAGGATGGTGAATGTGAAACCAACACAGGCGTGTTTTAAATGCTTTGGAAGGAAGTCTTTGCTTCCCCTGCTTGCCTGGCTTATTTTTCCTTGGTGGTTTCCATTCTCTCCAATCACGAATATGAACTTTCCCATTTAGAACTGAAATTAAAGGGTGGGGACGGAGAGAGAAACACACAGACCCAAATATTAACAAAGGGTTACAAGAATTAGTGCCAGAATGGGAACCACAAGAAATCTGGGTGAGTAAATTTAAACACGACGAATATGCATGTGAGATTTGCTAGTCTCTGAGGTGCCACAACCCTTAGCTTAGCTGGGGGAGAAGCAAAACGGGCATCATTTGGCTTGCCAATACACACGAATGAGGCCGGCGTGTAAAATCTAAATATATATTTGGATGGAAAAAACTACATTACATCTGCAAATATGTGAATGGTAATATAGAAGAACTAAAATGGGTTACAGGTAACAACAACCTGCTAATAAAAGATCGGGGAAAGAAAGAAAACACAGGAAAACTTTCTCTAAGACGCTACATCTTCTCAAGAATCAAAGAAATAGAAACCATATATATTTTATACACTTCTGTCATAAAAAACAAGCTGAGGAAGGCATCTACGCCGAAATGGGGCCCTGTCCTGGTCTCCCTGGTCTCCAGTTGTCTCATTATACATCTGACACGCATCGTAGAAGCCCTTGCATCAATTTCTAAAAGATGTTCAAGAGATTTTTCAATGTGAAACTATTTTTTCATTTAAGACTGTAATTCTTAACAGGATTAACACTATATTTGTATTTACTTATGAGTAAACGCATCTTTTTGGTTGAAACTTCTACCCACCGTGGTGTGGCACCCAGTGCCCCCCGCCCCACAGCTACGCCTTTGCTCTTGTTTGAATCCAATACTCAACATGCTTGTTACAGAGGCGAAGCAGTCCTTAGACTAAGATCATTCATCTTCCACATACTTAAACCAACATATAAGAGACTACCAATCACTGAACAAACCTTGTCCTTACCTTCAAACACTTGATGATGGTTTCTAAGTAAGGTCTGGAGGCCTCCATATTCATTCTTCAGCCTTTTTAAAGTGTCCTTGTCCAAATGCTCTGCAATTTCACTCAAGGGGAGACTCTCTGCAGAAAACAATATATTTATGTAAAGTAATAATTGCTAACCCTCAGCAATATTTTCAGTTCTGAGCTTCTTGAGAACAGCTTAAGCGTGCTATGGAAAATACCCTTGTCTATGTAGGCAAATAAACTTTTCATGCTGCTGATTATTTTGATCAGCTTAAGGCCCACGTATGAAAGAGAAATGGCCTTGACTGCTGTGGTGGATGACTTATGTCATAGAATGGGTGCAAGGAGAGGGCAAAGAGAAGAAGAGTTAGTTCTTCTAGACCCTTTGGAGACTTCCAAGACCATCAATCATGGTATCCTTCTGGATTGTCTATTATCTTTGGGCTTAAGGGGGCTTACAGTGGTTCTGAATGGGTGCTGCCAGATGGTAATAGTGCTGAGAGAACCTTGCTCTGCCCTGTGACCTTTGGCTTACAAGGCAATGGAGGACTTCCTTCAAATCTGTATTCTACAGGGTCAGAACATGTATGCAAGTATTATGAGAAATACGCCAAGAACAAAGAGGTAAAACTAACAAATTGGTTTGCTATTAATCTACCATTTAACTTACCATGTGACCAATTTGGTATTATAGGAAACCTACGGCCATCAATTGAATGCAAGTGAGTTGGCGAAGGTTATCAGCAGCCAGCAGCTATTCTGTTTAGCTTACTGCAGTCTCTGGGAGCAGAGCCTGGAGTGCTCTCTCATGGTGTATGTAGGATCAAGAGACATGAGGGGCGAGGGAGTTGCAGCAGTGACCTGCAACACCTGTGCCATGTTTGTCTTCCTGCCTAAAGGGTAAAGGTAAAGGGACCCCTGACCGTTAGGTCCAGTCGTGTCCGACTCTGGGGTTGCGGCACTCATCTCGCGTTACTGGCTGAGGGAGCCGGCGTACAGCTTCCGGGTCATGTGGCCAGCATGACTAAGCCGCTTCTGGCGAACCAGAGCAGCGCACGGAAACGCCGTTTACCTTCCCGCTGGAGTGGTACCTATTTATCTACTTGCACTTTGACGTGCTTTCGAACTGCTAGGTGGGCAAGAGCTTGGACCGAGCAACGGGAGCTCACCCCATCGTGGGGATTTGAACCGCTGACCTTCTGATCGGCAAGCCCTAGGCTCTGTGGTTTAACCCACAGCGCCACCCACGCCGCTGTCTTCCTGCCTAGGAATGTGCAAAAGTACACCTGCAGCAAGTGCAAGTTGGTTGCCTTGCTGGAAGAGAAGGTACAGCAACTTGAGGTGCAACTACCCACATGAGGAATTTCTCACTAGACCAGAGTGGACTGTCCTGGAACAGAGATGTAGATGGGGTGCCCCAAGGGGAGAAAGAAGATCACTCAATGGGGGAGTCAACCCTCTGGTGGAGTGTGACACACAGAAGCAGAACTGTCAGGAGCCATGCTGTGTCACTGGAGCTGCAAAATTAATTCCGTGCCCTTACCCCGGTCACTGATTCTGGGCCAGAGGAGCAAAAACAGCAGTTGCAGACCTCAGAAAACAGGTGGCTGTGGAAGGTACGGTGCACGGAACAATTCTTGCCACACCCCAGAGGAGGAAGAGACATGGGGTTTTGTTAAGTGGCTCACTACTGAGAGGGACAGAGGCAGCAGTGTGCGGAGTTAACAGGATGTCCTGGGAGGTGTGCTGTCTTCCAGGTGCCAAGATTCACGACGTGACAGAAAAGTTGCCTAGTCTTATAAAGCCTTCTGACTGCAACGCCTTCCTTCTGATTCACAAATGACAGTGCCAGACATACTGGAGCCTTTGATGTATGGCAAGGGACTATGAGCACAGGTGGTTTCTTCAACCTTCCTGTTGAAGATCATGGCCCAGGGAGAGAGAGGAAAATATTGGAAATAAAACTACTGCCTAACATTATTCTAGACCACAGGTCGGCAAGGTTTATCTCGCCGGGGCTGGATCGGTCCCACGGAGATCCCTCTGTGGGCCGGATCACACACACACACGCTCACACGCACACCTGTGATTTTTGGCATCTGTGCATGTGTAGACATGATTTCAAGCGCCGCAGAAGTGAGTCGCCGCGCTGCACCGGTTTAGCGCAGCACGCAATTTGGTTTGGGGGCAGCTCCTGGGCCGGGCAAACGACCTCCGCAGGCCACTTCTGGCCCATGGGGCTTAGGTTGCTGACCCCTGTTCTAGACTACATCAACAGAAGAATAGAATCCTGATCAAGGGAACTAATGGTACTACTTTCTTCTGCCTTGATCAGACCACACCTGAAGTATTGTGTCCAGTTCTGGGCGCCACAATTTAAGAAGAATATTGGCAAGCTGGAACCTGTGCAGAGGAGGGGAACCAAGAGGATCAAGGGTCTGGAAACCAAGACTGCTGAAGAATGGTTGGGTATGTTTAGCCTGGGGAAAAAAGGAGACTGAGAGGAGTTATGACAGCCTACTTCAAATATCTCAAGGGCTGTCACATGGAAGAAGCTTATTTTCTCCTGCTTTGAAGGCTAGGACCCCAACCAATGGATTCAAGTTACAAGAAAAATGGTTCTGAATAACATGCGGAAGAACTGTCTGACAGTGAGAGCTGCTCAACAGTGGAATGGCCTCCCTCGGCAAATTGTGGACTCTCCTTCGTTGGAGGTTATAAAGCAGAGGTTGGATGGTCATCTGTCATGGATGCTGTAGTTGAGATTCCTGTGGTTGAGATTCCCTCGGCGTCCCTTCCAACTCTACAATTCTATTATTCTACGATTGGGGTAAAGCAGCAAGAGTCAACATAAAAAGGCTTTTGGGTAGAACAGATAGAAACTTAATGAGAAACTCATGTCTTCTAGCTGTCAGGAATATACTAAAGGATGTCGTGTTCAATTTACAACATCTCTTAACAATTTGCACAATAAATCTGAAAAGGGAGAATCCACAAGTATTGGTGTACTTGGGAGGTTTCTGTCTTCTATAGGAGACAACGGAACAAGCAAGAGGATCCTCTGGCCAAAGGGGCGAAGCTGAGCAGATGGGAAACAGACATTAGGGCAAATGGGAAACACATTTCCATTTGGAACTTATGGTAACATTTGTTTTTAACTGAAATAAATGGGGCCCACTGGATTGATTTCTCTATTGATTTTAAAAAGAATGCACCCACAACTCTGTTGTTTACTCATACTGAATTATAACCCAGTGTTCAGAATGCGAAGGGGGAGCTGCTTACTCGGGAGAGGAAGGGAGATCCATAGGTGCCATATTTCTCCTTTTTTTTGTTGATACTTGATCTGCCTGCCCACACTTCCCCCTTTGAAGCTGAGGACTGAAGGAATAGATGTTGCTAAAAAGAGGAGCGACTGAGATCTACCATCCTTTCCCAAGGTACCTTCACTGCAGGGAAAGTGGTGATCTCACTGCTGGTAAACATGTTGGTGTTTATAAAGCGAAGAAAGCAGGAGAATACACATCAATCTTTTTGGGGATATCACTTGTAACACCCCTCACTGTTTCCTTGGCACCTGTGTTCTCTAGCTGTTGAGGAGAGCAATGGTGCCTCCAAGACAAACTGACGGCCACTAGTGTGAAGAACAGCATGGGATCTGGCCAAGTGACAGATTGTGGTTTCTGCAACCAAGCAGTCCTTTTACCTCTCTTCTCCTGGAAGCCGAGAGAAAAGAATAGTAACACGTTAGTTCAGCTCCGACTGCTTTCCTGCTCCGAAGGAGAAAGAGTGAAACTGAGTGTGGGGAGCCAAGAACTTCAGGGCTGTGGTGCAATAAAACGATCGCCTGAGTCCCTCCCTATAACTGTGTCTTTCTCCCAGAAAAGCAAAAGCAGAGTATAATTCAAACGATGTGATATTAATGATGCTAGAGCCCTGCTGCTCCTAACCAAGCAAGGCTGATGAAGAAGAAAGAAGAAGAAGAAGAAGAAGAAGAAGAAGAAGAAGAAGAAGAAGAAGAAGAAGAAGAAGAAGGGAAGAGGAGTTTGGATTTGATATCCCGCTTTTCACTACCCGAAGGAGTCTCAAAGCAGCTAACATTCTCCTTTCCCTTACTCCCCTACAACAAACACTCTGTGAGGTGAGTGGGGCTGAGAGACTTCAGAGAAGTGTGACTAGCCCAAGGTCACTCAGCAGATGCATGCGGAGCGGAAACGCAAACCTGGTTCACCAGATTACGAGTCTACCGCTCTTAACCACTACACCACACTGGCTCTCCTGAAGCTGATGGACACCCCTCCATGGTGATGTTCTTGCTAGAAGATCCAGCCTGCCAACCAAGAAGTTTTGCATGCCAGGACTAAAGGCTTCCTTACCTTAGGTAACAATAGTTAAAGTTGCATCCTAAGTGGGTAATCTATAGTGTGAACAGACCATTGAATCTGAACTGGACTAACAGATAACTAGGTCAGATGTAAGAGGGGAAGTCAGAGCACATGAGCACAAGGCTCGTCCACACAGAATCAAACTATGATTTTTTGGTTACATCTCAACCAACTGAGGGAAGCTGTCCAAAAACTTTCTTTCTGCTGTATGCTCACATTTATTCAGTACAAAAACAAGAAGCTGAAAACAGACAAAACAAAGCCTTGGACAGAGTACTCTTTATGCTGAGCTTCCCAGAGATGAATCCTAAAATCTGTTTATGATACTTGGGCTAAGTCCTAGAATATAAGAGGAAGAACTGCTTATGAGCATGAGAATAATGCATTTCACACACTGCTAAGAATTGCAACTTATCCACCCACGTACATTTAAAATCAAGAATCCAGGCTCACCACCAGACATATTACTCAGCACCTCTTTTTGGAAATGAAGCACTAGCACATCTCCTCTACTAGAATTATACACATTTATCATCTACAGAAACCCACTCTTGGCTTCTCCTCTATCTCTAAGAAATACCCTCTCCCCAAAACATTAGCAAATCTACCATTATTTGGGTGCACCCAGGGAAGGTTATGTCCCAAGAGAAGCCTAGAAATCTCTTGTTGATAAAGGGCTGTATCTAAAAAAATCATTTCTTTCCAGGCATGCTGTCTATGTCAAGCCTTTACTGTGACATTATAACACAATATATTTTTACAACTTTTTGCATTCTAGAGACTCCGTAATATTTAGGAGTTGTTAGGAAACAATGGGTGCCTGCAATTTAAAGTTCTGCATTCATGATGAATTCAGCATGATTACTCAGAATGCTTTCTAACATGTGAGTTGAACCCCATAAAATGTGAGTTGAACCCCATAAAAACAGAGCTTTTCCTCTTTGCTTTTCTCCCTTTGCAAAAGGAGCTTTGCTTTTCCCCCTTTGCAAAAAAAACTGCAAAACGTTTAGCTGATCCTCAAAAAAACAGGGCTTTTCCCTTTGCAAAAAAGCTGCAAAACTTTTAGCTGATCCTAAAAAAAACCAGGGCTTTTAGAGGAGGAAAACCAGAAAAATGCGCCCTATGGTCCGGTGCGTCCTATGGAGCGAAAAATACGGTAATTGACAAATTCAATTTATAGGAAACTTCCATTTTAATATAATACATGAAGCAAAAATCTCACCTCCTCGATTCCACGTTTTGGCCATTTCAAGTGGACCCCCTTTGGTTTCCTTTAACAGTAATTTTGCTACCTTCAAAACCACTTTGTCTACCAGATCCTGGGGGAGAGTAGTGCAGTTTCTCACTTGTTCTTTTCCCCTGGGCAGAAATCCAGATATTAGGACTTTCCCCACATCTGTCTTTTGGGATTCTTTTGTATCTGCTGCTGGGCAGATGGTGACATCGTTTGCAGCTGGGAGGCTGTCATGTTGATGAAATCCGTCTATTTGATGATCTGGTGCTACCATGACGCTTGACTGGCGACGACTGATATATTGTGCTCGCTGTTCATCAAGTACAGCACCTTGCGTTGCTAGATATGTTCTAGACGTCCCAATTAGGCATACCTAAGAGCAGCAGAATTAATGCTATTTAGACACAAAACACAAAATTATATACCCTGAACAAAGAAAACCTCCCACTCAAGCAGTTTGCCTCTATTGTATTATAGGGCCATAAGGCAACACTCTCCTCCATACAATAACCAATGTACCTATATACTTGAGTATAAGCCGACTTTTTCAGCACATTTTTAATGCTGAACAGGCCCCCTTGGCTTATACTCGAGAGAGGGTCCCCGGCAGAGGAAGAACAAGCAGCCCGAAAGCAGACCTTTTGGGCTGCTCCTTCCTCCTCCGCCACCTTTGCCGCTGTCTGCATATACTCAATAAGTTTTCCCAGTTTTTTGTGGTAAAATTAGGTGCCTCGGCTTATATTCGGGTCGGCTTATACTCAAGTATATGCGGTATTATCCTCCCATGCTAAATCTGGATCAGACAATGTTCAGGACATCCGATATGACTGCAAAGCAGAGAACACGATCCTCTTGTTTAAAGTGCCTGTAGCTTCGGGGAAGGGGAAAACTCACCAGAGTCACCAGCCAAACTGGGCTAGGAAGTTGCTTCAGCCCCCACTTCCGCAATCCCAGAATAAGGAACTAAGCAGCTATGCAATCAGAACTTCACCACTAAACACTCCTCGGGATACTAGCCCGACTTGTCTTAATATTCGGTCTTTGGTTGTGGAAGACCCAGAGGGGAAAAGAAACAGGGGGAAAGAACCACCAAGAGAGAACAGCCTCCCTCCTAATCCTTAAAAGTCTACTTGATCGTTTTAAGCTGCATTTCTGATGCGCCTACAGCGTGATGCATTGTTCAGTGGGGTATTAGATGACATGAAAGCCTCATCTGTGATGTCTGCTTTACGAATAGTTGATTTGAACTTACAAGGTTCAAAACAACATACGGTGCTACGGGCTGGCATTTTGATGTCAACTTCATGTGGATGCGGTATAAAACGTTTATAGATAAGCAACACCTATCTTACTAAGGAAACTTGTCTACAGGCAGGTATTTATGGTGGGATTGGAGCTCCTCATGCAAGTCTTATGCAGGGCCCACATGACTGATTCCTATTACAGTGGTACCTCGGGTTACAGACGCTTCAGGTTACATACTCTGCTAACCCAGAAATAACGCTTCAGGATAAGAATAGAAATCATGCTCTGGCGGCACAGCGGGAGGCCCCATTAGCTAAAGTGGTGCTTCAGCTTAAGAACAGTTTCAGGTTAAGAACGGACCTCCAGAACGAATTAAGTACGTAACCAGAGGCACCACTGTAATAATTATTGCATTTATATCCTGCCCAACCTCTCAAAGTAGTCCAGGGCAGCAAACAACAAATGATTAAAAACACACAACTTAATAACATACTGTATATTCTGGCGTATATGACTACTTTTTAATCCAGGAAAATCTTCTCAAAAGTCAGGGGTCGTCTTATACGCCGGGTGGAGAATCTGCGGTCAAATATATCTCAAACTCTATATTTTAACTGGAAAAGTTGGGGGTCGTCTTATATGCCCAGTCCGTCTTATACGCCGGAAAATACGGTATTATAAATGTCCAATTAGTCTGGATAATTTCAGTGTCCTGTATTTAACTCAAATCCATCTTGAAACCAGTGAGATTCTGTGCTCTCAACTGTTCTGCATGAGATACAGTGGTACCTCTGGTTAGGTACTTAATTCGTTCTGGAGGTCCGTTTTTAACCTGAAACTGTTCTTAACCTGAAGCACCACTTTAGCTAATGGGGCCTCCCGCTGCTGCTGCACCGCCAGAGCACAATTTCTGTTCTTATCCTGAAGCAAAGTTCTTAACCTGAAGCGTTATTTCTGGGTTAGCGGAGCATGTAACCTGAAGCCTCTGTAACCTGAAGCGTATGTAATCCGAGGTACCACTGTAGTTGCTAAAATGTATTGCACTGATAGGACTGCTACAGCTCTACAATCTAGGTTTATCAAGATGTTGCCAGTTTTTAGCTCTTTGACCATGCAGCCTTCCTTAACCAAACACTTTCCTGCCTTACTTTGTGATTTCAAGGGAAATGCAACCCATCAGGATTATTAGACATTGACTGGGAGAAGCGTACTTACGGGGGGGTGGGGATCAAGACCTTTCCATCACTACTTTCAAGACCACCGATTCAGCCAGGCTACAGCAAGATATTCTTTTAAAACCCAAGGCTATATGAAGCAATTAAAATGGATTAAAAACAATGCATTTGAAAGTTACCCTTTTCGTTGAAGGAATTCTAAGGCAATCTTCTTCCACACGAAAGCCACATACAAATCCCACTTCCATAACAAAATCAAGATACTCTCTATACTGGGTCTTCTTACTTTGCCTCCGGTTGTACTTCCCATAGAAATCAAAGAAGCAGCAAGGCAACAGGAAATAGCGGCAAGAATAGGAAGACCTGCAGTAGGGGAAATGTGCTAAATCTATTGAAAATGCATCTGCAAATACTTATGCAAAACCTACAAACTGTTGCACCTCTTAGATTTGACTGAAGTGTTACAATTTAGGGTTTATAGAGACCAGACTGATCTCCTATTTCCCCTTTCAACTCTGCCATGCAGTCTAAGGTCAGAGCATTTTCCCGGCAAGCTAGACTATAGAAGGACCAAGGCTGCCTTGACTTCCTGGAATTTGGCTTCCAGATAAAAGGACACCAGATTCCCGAAAGCTTTTTATTGTATTCCATCTCAAGCTCGAAGCTCCCTTGCAGTTGTCGACTGCTAATGGGATCGTTTAAATGTTTTTTTTCCTGGCTCATTTTCTATATTAATCAGTAAGATATAGATATTCTTTTAAATAGAATGTTGTATTCTTTCATGGCCCACAGCCAATACAGAAATAAAACTGAATTGAGTTGATACACCTTATCTAAATGGACTGCTGCCCCCTGGTGGCTGTTCACACTACTATCTGCCACCAAAAATTCTGCTCCCCATCACCACCAACCTCAGCCTATTCTTCTGTTTTCAAATGGTGTTAGCTAATCTAAATATTGTATTTTACACTGGTTTAACCTGCCCTGGGGACTTATGGTGAAGAGGTAGTAAGAATTTAAATAATAATTATTATTTTTTTAAATTTATATCCTGTCTTTTTCTCTGGCAGGGACTCAAGGCAGCTTACAGATAAAACAGAAATAGCTAAAAATGTCATTTAAAACAATTAAATATTAATAGAATTAATAGCACACACAGAGATCATTGCCATAAACAACCCACCCACTGGAAGTTCCACATCAATCCCTGCTTCCGTTTGCTTCTCTGCCTTTCCCAAGGCTGCCCCCCTCCCACCAACAGCCACATTCTCATGGCGTTTGGTGCACAGCAAATGTGGAGGGACCCTTCAGGCATTCAAGGCCCTTGAAGCAAACTCAAACCTATGCTGCCCTTTTCTCCGGATTATGTTCTACCAAGAAACCAAACTTTCCTAGGCTTCAGAGGAATTTCTTTCACCCAAAGTTCATTTCTGCAAGTTTTGCGTTGACTGAAGCTTTCGTTGCCATTCTCACTGGCTTCATTACTTCAGCTCAGATCCTCTCCCCAAAAACCATGTTTTGTGGTGGTGTTTGTTTTCTGTGTGTGTTTTGACATAGTTGATTTTTATACTATCCTTATTCTGTTTTTATTTGTTCCATGTACTATGGCAGAAAGGCGATTAGTAAATATATAATTCCATACTGGTTCTTCATCCTAAGATAAGAGTGTCCACTTTGGTTTTACCTGGCTGCAATTACAGGTATCCAGGGTGTCAGCTCATCAGAATGATTTCCAATCAGCCAGTCAACATCTGGATACAGATTGTCTGGACTAACTGTATTTTCCTAAAAGGAAACAAAACAATGTCTTTTACACAGTATGTCACAGAAAGTAAACAAAACTGGTAGTAGTGTTTCACTACTGAAATCCATTATTATCCACATCAGATTTACAGTTTGATTACGTTTCCAAAATAGCTTGAGTTAGTGATGTTGTGCATTTTGAGAATGGTTCACAATTTGATTTACTCATCTCTCTGGGCTTCCCATGGGCTTCTCAGAGGCCATGGTGACAACACAATACTGGACTGGACTGGGTGGGGGGCTCTGTTCTGACCCGGGAGATCTCCTTGCATTCTTATGTTTCTTATATGTTTCAAAGCCTACATTTATACTGCTCTTATTTTCACATTTTAAACAAACAATTCAAATGTATTCAAGCTTTTTCTTTTAAAACAAATGGGAAGTTGAAAACTCTAGAGGTTATTTTACCTTCTGGGAAATTCTAACAGAAGTTTTGGTAGTAAACCTTTAAGACTCAAAATCTCTTTTGAGAACTCTAGGTTGTAGCCCATAGGGTCTTTCATATCATGCATTGCTACTAAATAGAAAATGTGGATTTCTTCCTGATCACTTCGGCAAAGGGTCTTCACTTCAGTGCCACCTCACACCTGAGGCAAAAAGATTGTTTAACACACCCCCTTTCTCTGTATCCATTGCAGTTTATACTATGAGCAAGATCCTTTTATGTAATGGGTCATAGAGAATTCCAAAGGCTATTAAAAATGAAATAAAATGCAAACTTTCCCCTAAACCACCTTAATATGTTATGCATTCTCTCATAATGTATAGGTCAATTACTGTGTGGTGTTCTCTCTCACTCTCATATTGATGGGAAAGTTTGAGACAGTGAGAGAGAGAGAAAGAATCAACAATCCAAATTAAACTGAATGCGGAATGAATTTGTTTTTACTTCATCATTGTAAAAAAGTTTCTACCTCGCTCTTCTTTAAAAAGAAACTAGGACAGCTTACAACATAAAACATCGCAACAACAAAAGCTCAGTTACAAATGATACAGGTATTACAAAGAGTCCTTGTGAAGTATATGAACATCAGGTCTCTGTGGAAACCCTACTAATGGTCAATCTAAGACTGCTCAGCAAGCCTGTGGTTTCAGCCTCTTCTCTGCCTCCTGTTAACTACTCTTATTCCGTTTGAGAGATAAAAATATAAGTATCCAGTGTTAACAACAAAACCAATTGCAAGGGTGGTGGAGAAGGGAAGCTGATATAATGTTTTATCTGCACAATCTTGCGCACAAATACAGACTTACAAAATGGGCTGGGCTACATTTTGATATGCTTTACATAAAGTTGTGGGGGTTTTTTGTTTTTTTAGAAGAAGAGTTTGGATTTGATATCCCGGTTTATCACTACCCGAAGGCGTCTCAAAGCGGCTAACATTCTCCTTTCCCTTCCTCCCCCACAACAAACTCTCTGTGGGGTGAGTGGGGCTGAGAGACTTCAAAGAAGTGTAACTAGACCAAGGTCACCCAGCAGCTGCATGTGGAGGAGCGGAGACGCAAACCCGGTTCACCAGATTACGAGTCTACTGCTCCTAACCACTACATCACACTGGCTCCCTTCTGCTGCAATCCTATATCCATTTTCCTGGAATAAACCTCACTGAACTCAATGAAACTTACTTTCTAGTCATCATGCATAGGACTGAACTGTAAGTGAGCTTGTTTGCAAAAAGCAATTCTGAGTAAGATGCAGTTTATAATGATGCCATCCAGAAAGCCCATGTTTCAACAATACCTCCAAGTGTGTCTGTGGGCCGTACATGCCCCATATTTTTCTTCTTCTGACATCAATCCCTTTGCCTGGATGCTGAAAGATTACAAGTATTAATTGTCAGTTAAACTGTACCTTACTTTTTAGAAACTCCTCCCAAAAACGATACAAACAGTGAACAGAATGCCACCATACACCCTGAAATCAGCATGAATTCTACCAGTATTTCTTCAATTCATATCCCATGCTTCCTCCTAAAGGAGTCCAGGGCAGCACATGGAGCACAAATTATAATGAAAGTAGGGGATTCTCACAGGACTGATGCCTGATTGTAAAACCACATTTTTACCTGAAAATCCTTACCCCTCATCCCAATGTATTGCCTGATTCTACTTCATCAGCGCTAAGACAAGTTTTTATACAGTATTTATGCGAGTTCTACAAAAAATGTTGCAGTTCATTGTCTCCTGTTAACAGGAATGCCCCTATTAAAGCCCCTTAGAGAATACTAATATTGGGATGTGGGTGGCGCTGTGGGTTAAACCACAGAGCCTAGGGCTTGCTGATCAGAAGGTTGGCGGTTTGAATCCCTGTGACGGGGTGAGCTCCCGTTGCTCGGTCCCTGCTCCTGCCCACCTAGCGGTTCGAAAGCACGTCAAAGTGCAAGTAGATAAATAGGTACCGCTCTGGCGGGAAGGTAAACGGCGTTTCCATGTGCTGCTCAGGTTCACCAGAAGTGGCTTTGTCATGCTGGCCACATGACCCGGAAGCTGTACGCCAGCTCCCTCAACCAATAAAGTGAGATGAGCGTCACAACCCCAGAGTCCGACACAACTGGACCTAATGGTCAGGGGTCCCCTTTACCTTAGAGAATACTATACACTGTTAGAGGCTGAAGCAGCGATTATACATATCTGTAAGCTGCTTTTCTGCCAAAAGGTTTCCAAAAGCTTAAAATAAATCATAACACAAAAATATACACATACATTTAAAAATAAACAGATCCAAGTCCCCTATGGTCTCAGCCGGCAGCCAAAGGTCCATTTAGAGGTTACAAGCCTTCAATCCCAAATAGAATACCATTCGAGCCACAACCATCGGCCAGGCAAAGAGCAGCTGCAGAGAACCTGCTTTTCCTCACCTTACCAGGAAAACCGTTCTGCTCCAACTGCCCATTGTGCTGAGATTGCAGACATGAGAGAAAATATACTCTGGGCAGGCAGGCATAGGACTGAGGGACATAGCAACCCAGTAGTATTTCAGTTTATATAGCAGAATGTGTGGGTAACAGCAGACACCTTCTGTTTCAACCTTTAAACGCCTGCTGAAAACTTGTCTATGCTGCTGGGTTGTTGCAGACATTGAGGCAAAATCTTTCTATAATAGTTAGTTGATAGCCTTGAGTTTTGTGTGCTTTTATTGTATCATAAAAATATTGAAGTTATTCACAATCATGAGGTAGCAGTATATGAATGTTTTATGAAGAAATCAAATAAGTTGAAAACTTCAAGTTATTTACCCCCTCGTTGTTTAAAATGTGAACCAGGAGACCATTTCCACAGCCGAGATCCACAAAGGACTGTTTCTTGGACAATCCTCTCTCAGCTCTCTCATCTTCCCAAAGGATCTAAGAAAAAGACAAAACCCGATTTTTTTAAAAAAAAACCACAGGTGGCAAAAACAGCATTAATGAAAACTATAAAAAGGTTTGTTAGTTTACAGAAATCAAGATGATTTTCTAATGGTGTTTGCAACAGGGGTATGTGGCTACATTCTATTTTGACAAGAAGGATAAAGAAATGTTCTTTAAGAAATGTAAGTTAATCAGAGACTCCATTAACCCCCGAATAAGTGGGAAGAATAGCTCTTAAAGGAAAAGTACAAAACTCAGTGCACACACACACAAAAATAAAATGCATAGACACACAAGAAGACAAATGTTTAGCATTACTGCTTTGTCTTCTTGTGTGTCTATGCACTTTCTTCTTTCTGTGCACGGAGTTTTGTACGGTACTTTTCCTTTTCACAGATATAACATACACATGGTAAATCAAATATTTTAAAACCCAAAGCCATCACCTCTCATTATCACTCATCCCTTGGAAATGCATTTCCAACTGAGAATATTTCAGACTTTTATATCAGCTGTGCATTTTAAAGTCTAATTCACATTTCCATTTGTTAAAATCCCATCTCGTCTTTTAAAAGCACTATGTGAAATGTTTCTTTAAAAAAAATATATAAATCTACATTTGTAGAGATATTTTGTACCACCACGCACCAGCAGGTATGAAGCTATAGCAACATCTTCATATACAAATTTTTCTGGATCTGTTACTTCAGGCCATACCTGCAGGTAAACAAGCAAAATGACAATTCATTTAACTGTGAATATTCAAAATTGCACACACACATACAAAAATTCACACATATCTACACATAGTAGATAGTAGTATCCCTCTCTGGTGATCACTCGTAGCCAAGTAAGATTGTCTTCCATGAATATGGTCTTAACGGTGTGTCCCTAAGTGACCGTGGAGGCCAATTCTGAATCCACAGATCCTTCCAGTGGGGACATAGGTTTCTGGGCAGGAAATATACACAAATACACACACATACACAGCCCACAAATAACTGAGCAGAATGGTGGGCCTTTCTAGAAAGTGTCCTGTTTTTCTTGATTCCAGGTGTGCGAATAAGAAGACGGGAATTGAGCAATGGCAGTTGAATGTCATGCCTCTTTGTCTATTTGGAAAGGTTGAAGCATTTTGAGGGAGGGGTGTTTTGGAGGCAACCTGTTTTGAAAATCCCTAAAGGCAAGCCTTTTTGTTCATCACTGTTGTTGTTGTTCAGTCGCTCAGTCGTGTCCGACTCTTCGTGACCCCATGGACCAGAGCACGCCAGGCACCCCTATCCTCCACTGCCTCCCGCAATTTGGCCAAACTCATGCCAGTCGCTTCGAGAACACTGTCCAACCATCTCATCCTCTGTCATCCCCTTCTCCTTGTGCCCTCCATCTTTCCCAACATCAGGGTCTTCTCTAGGCAGTCTTCTCTTCTCATGAGGTGGCCAAAGTACTGGAGCCTCAACTTCAGGATCTGTCCTTCTAGTGAGCACTCAGGGCTGATTTCTTTAAGGATGGATATGTTTGATCTTTTTGTTGTCCATGGGACTCTCAAGAGTCTCCTCCAGCACCATAATTCAAAAGCATCAATTCTTCGGCGATCAGCCTTCTTTATGGTCCAGCTCTCACTTCCATACATTACTACTGGGAAAACCATAGCTTTAACTATACGGACCGTTGTCGGCAAGGTGATGTCTCTGCTTTTTAAGATGCTGTCTAGGTTTCTCATTGCTTTCCTCCCAAGAAGCAGGCGTCTTCTAATTTCGTGACTGCTGTCACCATCTGCAGTGATCATGAAGCCCAAGAAATTAAAATCTCTCACTGCCTCCATTTCTTCCCCTTCTATTTGCCAGGAGGCGATGGGACCAGTGGCCATGATCTTAGTTTTTTTGATGTTGAGCTCCAGACCATATTTTGCGCTCTCCTCTTTCACCCTCATTAAAAGATTCTTTAATTCCTCCTCACTTTCTGCCATCAAGGTTGTGTCATCAGCATATCTGAGGTTGTTGATATTTCTTCCGGCAATCTTAATTCCGGCTTGGGATTCATCCAGTCCAGCCTTTCGCATGATGAATTCTGCATATAAGTTAAATAAGCCTGTGCCATATTACAAATACTAACATTCCCCACCCTACAAATATCTAGATATGGAGTGAAAGATTCCAATGAAATTTCTTTAGTGTGCATTCAGATATGAAATACAAACACTGTCACATACATTTTACTAAAAAATTGAGTAGCAAAAGGTTTATCTGGTCGTTTTGCTCTTTACCTTTACAATGTCTTTGTACTTTTCCTTTAGATCTTGATAAATTTTGCTGTATCTAGCAACAGAAATGAGAGAGAGTGTGCTCTTAAATTCACGTTTTGTGGTCTCTGTGGACCATTTAGCAAGTTTTGGCAACAGTTCACTTCCCAGCCATGTTGTTTTAGGGCACAGAATTCCATCTGAAATGTAGTTTTCTGGAGGTGATGAAAACATTGAAATAGACCTTCAACATTAAAAAAAAGAAATAAAGAAATCAGAGCTGCTCAGTAATAAAGTGCTTGAAATCATCTGTGGCTCAGTGTGTGTCTGACTATGAATTAACAGGTATCAAAAATAGGAAGCTGCCTTTGAGGAATGGCTCCTGCATGTTTATGGTATGGATGCATGAATTTAACTCTGTCAGCTAAATCTTTCTTTCCAGGAAATGGCGAAAGAAATAAGAAGGATAAAATAGGTTATGACTTGAGGGACTAGCACACTACCTAATTAGCCTTATCTTACTCAATTTTGTATGTGCTCATTCATATCAGAAGACAGGGTAGAAAAATGACAGACAAGCCAAGCTGGACTTGTGCCACCTCTTTTTCTTAGTTTAAAATATATACAAATATATATACCCTGCTCTTGCACCGCAGACACAATGCTTTTAGAAACACCCACAAAATCCATTAAACAAATCAATACAACCATAAAACCTTGAAGATCAAAGGCAAGAAAAGTAGCCTAGATAAATCTCAAAACTTACGGAGGACTGGTCTCTTAAAAACTACTCCGTCTGACACCTGCTGGAAAAATGTTTGACCACAAGTCTGAAAGAAGGGAGGTCAACCAAATTTCCTGGAAAAGGGAATTCCAGTTTGGGAATAGCCATAGAGAATACGATCTCTGGCATCCCAAGCAATCATGCCTCCACTTTCCTGGGAATTTGAAGAACAGCCTCCCCTGCAGGGTGGTCAGACTCGTATCGGAAAGAAATGGTCCTTTAGGCTTCATGGGCCCAAACCATTTAGGGATTTAAAAGGTGGCCAGAGGTTATGTTTCAATGGACTTTCCCATGTGAAACACATTGCAGCAAAAGCAATCTGGCCATAACTAAGGTCTAGGTCACCATGGCTGGATCCAACCTTCCTAATTTCTATTAAATGCAATTTTAAGTTTTAGGCATAACTGAACCACATTAATGGAAAAATTCAAGAAACTTTGAAGAAATTCGGAAGTTAGCTGTCTGGGTAATAGATTCAGAGGTCTATGAGGAAAACAATGGGGGCGGGAGGAAATGTCACCTTGCCCCCCAGTGATAAAGCTGATAAATTAGGACGATAAATAATTCTGATTAATGAAATCATTTTTAAGACCAATGGTTTACACTCTAAACGAATGTGTTGTAGGAAGAGTTTTAGGTAAGACAATCAATATCATTATAGAATGATACAGGCATCCAACTTAAGCGCAATTGATTTGCACATGACCGTGTAGACGTGTGGGGTCTGGAAATATATTCAAACCAGGAAATGGTGAGAGAGCTGGAGAGTCCTTGTGGCTCCCCGGGAGCCCAGAGGACTTCAGTGGCGGAAGCTCCAGAGGCTGGAGGCACAGCGGGGCTTCGTTTAGGCCTAGCAGCTGACACAGGTGGTAGCACAGCAGCTGCGGCCACTTTTCCACATGTCCTCTAGCTGCCCAAGCTTCAACTCTAGTTAAAGGAGAGTTGATTGGAGAGTGGGGGGGGGGCAATTAGAGGCTTTTTAGAGGGTGCTTCCCACTTGTGCGATTTCCGCTTATTCATGTGGGGGGCCCAGAATGTAACCCTCGAGTGTAGGACGCCTGTAGTTGTGTATTTATACAACACTTAGATCTGTGTGATGCAGTCTCCGACTCCTGTTATGTATGTGCTTCGGATTCCTTCACATGAAATAAACTGACTCATGTTTAGAATTCTCACACTAAATGATATAACCAAGATGTGATGGAAACTTTTGTCCCATTTGTGCAAAACTCGACTTTTTTTTGCTATCCATGGAGATAAAAATGAAGCCTCAGATTCAGGGTTACAAGTTATGAATCATGAGAAACAGATTCTGACTACAGATGCTAGTATTTATGGTGTCGCAGAGCTGCAACTTACACATGATTTACTTACGTGATTACAGCTTTGAATGAGTGGCAGAAAAATTAATAAATGGAGAGCAGGGGAAAGCATCAGAAGCAATGTTAGAAATTCCCCAGGTGCCAGGCACATTTTGCAACTGCCAAAGGTCCAATTGTGACCATGTGGAGATATCTGGTTGCCAGACTGGCAACTGATGTCTCCATCTGGCTGGCCCCTCCAGCTTTCTTAAGCAGGTAAGAGGAGCTTATTTACTGCATTTATCTCCCACCTTTTCCCCCAGGGAGTACACAGTTCACCCTCTCTCAGTTAACCCCTACGACAACCCTGTGAGGTAGGTTAAGAGGATGTGCCTGGCCCAAGGTCACCCAGTGAGCTTCATGACTGAGTGGGGATTTGAACCCTGATCTCCCAGGTTCTAGTCCAACACTACACCTCACTGGCTTCCTAGAGTACTTCTGCTATGGGGAATCTCTACATATTAAGTAGGTAAACCACTTTGAGATCATTATCTTTAAAATATAAAGTGGTACAGAAATGAAAATAATAATCCTAACAATAAATTTCATTTTTTAAAAAAAAATATGTTCCGTTATGGCGACCATAACTTAGGGGGCAGCAATTAGAAATATTTCGAAACAAAAAATTATAGGAGAATGGAAATACGTGGAGGAATATTTGAAGAAAGAAGGAGTAGAAACAAAATTGGTGATCTGCTTGGAATGACTGACATACAGGGAAAGGTAATTATGGATAACGAGGGATAAGTATATAAAGATATTTTGTAACAAACTTGCTTTATTAAATAAAGCATAGACAAGAACTTTAGTAGGAGACACGAAGACGAACTTTAGGAAGTCATTGTAACTTTTTTTCCCCTCTGTCTTTTTTTGAGTTCTATTTTTACTTGATTGTGTAATTGTATGTAATGATGTGGTTGTGTAATTGTCTTTTGTAATTGTGTAGACTGTGTTTGTATTATTATTTGTATTATCTTAAAGAAATTTCAATAAAAACTTGTTTGTTTGTTTTTTAAAAAAAACCCTTAGGTTTAAGGTACCATCTGGTGATTAGATTACATATCTGAGTTTCTATCACGGGTCGGAATGGGCCGTCTCGAGATCTCAAAAGGCCTCATTAGATCTTGCATGACCTCCCCAGAGCTGGGTAAGCAAGACAGATTACTTAAACTCGTTCTGTGCCAGATTTTCCAGCCCCAAAAGGGTTTTACTGGATCTCATGGGAGGCTCCCACAGCCTTCCAGAGGCCTCAAACAACGCTTTCCAGAACCTAGTTGTGATGGCCTGGGAGTCAGACTCTGATGCTGAACCTGAGGGATCCCAGCCTGCACAGGATTCCCCGCCTCCAGAACCAGCTGAGCCGGGGCCAGGGCTTGAGCCTGAAGGATCCCCACCTGTGCTGGATCCCCAGGTGCAGGCATCAGCAGAGTCTGCTCTGGCTCCTGATGGGAGGGAGGACCCATTGCCTGCAGGTGCTCCACTCCCAGCCTCTTCAGAGGAAGCTGAGGCATCCCCTGGGTCCAGTAACCCACCAACCTCTCCTGAGCTACAGAGGCTCAGGGCAGAGAGGCGAAGGGAGTTAAGTGTCTGCAGGAGGAGTGCTCGCCTCCAGGCCCGGAGGAGAGGCGAGTCTCCAGAGGATCGGGGCGGCCCTAAGCATAGGGCCAGATAAAAGCCAGCCAGACCCAGCCCAAGTTGCGTGAGCAACATAGTTGCAAGCGTGTGCTCAACCTGCAACCTTGTGCCTGAACCTGCCTTGGACCTTGACCTGCTCCCTGCCTTGCTCCCCGCCGGACTGACCTCCTTTGGACCCCTAGACCCAGGACTGGACTTGGACCTCGCTTCATGGACAAACCCTTGGGGCCAGCACAGTTTGCTCACGCCACACCCGCACTCCCCCTTCGCTGGGGTGCGTTCGGGAGGAACTAATAGCCATGGCTGACCAGGCGGCTGCGCTGGTGGCATTGGCCCAGGAGAACCAGGCCTTGACCCACACCGTGCAGCAGCTAAGCAATGTGGTTACGGCGCTTCAGCAGCGTTTGGATGCCTTACCGGCTCCTGGGGCCGCCGCCCCAGCTCCTGGCAAGTACCCCGTGGCCCTGCCAGAGAAATTTGATGGGTCCCCAGCCAGCTTTCCCATGTTTCTCGCCCAGGCCAAGCTGTATATTCAGGGGCGAGCTCGGGATTTCCCCGACGACCGCACCAAGGTGCACTTCCTGATCAGCTTGCTGAAGGACCAGGCGGCCAAGTGGGCGTTGCCGCTGCTCCGGCAAGACTCCCCCTTGCTGACAGACTATACGGGGTTTTGCAATCTTCTGGAAACCACGTTTGCCAACCCTCAGAAGGGGAGTCAAGCCAATCGGGCAATTCGGCGGTTGAAACAGGGCAAGTCCACAGTGGCCACCTACGCCACAGAATTTCGGCTGCTGGCGCAGGACTTGACCTGGAACGACTCTGCACTGCGGGACCAGTATCTCGAGGGACTTTCAGACGAGGTACTGGATCAGCTGGCCACGTTGGATCGCCCTGCCACACTGGATGCCCTCATCCAACGGAGTCTGCAGATAGATGATCGGTTGGAGGACCGTCGCCAGGCCCGGGGCCGCCGGCACTCCGGGCTCCCAGCGCCGGTGCTACCCTGCAGTTCCGTGGCCAGAGCTGAGTCATTGGAGGAGCCGATGCAGCTCGGGGCAGCGCGGCCTCGCCTCTCCCCCTCGGAAAAGACTCGGCGTCGGGAGGGGAACCTGTGTCTCTACTGCGGTGGGAGTGGACACTACGCCCGAACCTGCCCTGAGAAACGCCAGCCGCAGGTGAAACGGCCAACCCCAGTAGCCGATGGCCCAGGCTACCTGGGGCCCCAAGCATCGCATGATGGGCCCTCACCAGTGGAATTGCAACACCTCATGATACCGGTGCGTCTATACCCCCCCGGTGGGCCCTGGATTCTCACCCACGCTCTGGTGGATTCGGGGGCAACCCGCTCCTATATGGACTCTGCCTTCGCCACTCAGCATCAGGTGCCGCTTCAGAACAAGCCGGAACCAGTACAGGTGGAGGCAATTGACGGACGGCTCCTACGCTCGGGCGCGGTTACTCGGGAGACCCAGCCCTTGGTCCTGTGCTACCAGCAGCACCGGGAGGTGCGAACCCTGGACATTGCCACCATACCCCGGTTTCCCCTGGTGCTTGGGATGGACTGGCTGGAGTCGCACAATGTTCAGATCGACTGGGTCAATCGGACTGTACGCTTCCCAGACCCGGGTTCCCATGCTCAGTCCGAGTTAGTAGCAGCTGCTCCCATGGGGCAGGCTGTGTCAACGCTCCCTGCCGTGTACCAGGACTATTTAGACGTGTTCGAGGAACAGGGAGCAGACCAGCTGCCACCTCATCGGTCCTTCGACTGCGGCATAGACCTCCAGCCTGGGGCGCCCCTGCCTGTAAGCCGCCTATATTCTCTTTCGGAGCCAGAGCGTGAAGCCTTGCAGGACTTCCTTCGCAAGAACCTGGAACGCGGGTTCATTAGGCCCTCTACCTCACCCACTGCCGCTCCTGTACTCTTCGTTAAGAAGAAGTGTGGGGAGCTTCGCCTCTGCCATGACTACCGGGCCCTGAATAAGATCACCATCCCAGACCGGTACCCCTTGCCCCTTATTGCAGAATTGCTGGAGCGGGTGCAGGGGGCGCAGATGTTCACCAAACTGGACCTCCGAGGGGCCTACAACTTGATTCGGATCCGTGCCGGGGACGAGTGGAAGACGGCATTCGGGACCCGGTATGGGCAGTTTGAATACCTGGTTATGCCGTTCGGATTATGCAACGCACCCGCCGTGTTTCAACGGTACATCAACCACGTGTTCCAGGACTTGCTAGACAAATACGTGGTGGTGTACCTAGATGATATTCTGATTTACTCCCGTGACCCAGCCCGTCACGAGAGTCATGTTCGGTCCGTGTTGCAGCGCTTGCGGGAGCACCGCCTGTATGCCAAGCTCAGCAAGTGCGAGTTCCACCAGCGGTCAGTGGACTTCCTTGGACACCGACTCTCCCCTGACGGGGTGCAGATGGATCCTGGGAAGGTGGCTGCGGTTCGGGAGTGGGCAGCGCCCCGGAACCGCAAGGACTTACAGCGGTTCCTAGGGTTCGCCAACTATTACCGGACCTTCATTGCAGATTATGCTCATCGCACCACCCCATTAACCCGACTGCTGCGCCCCAAGACACCCTTCTCCTGGGATGAGGAGGCTGAAGTGGCATTTCAGGGGTTGAAAGCCTGTTTCCAGAGGGCGCCGATTTTACAGCATCCTGATCCCTCTCGTCCCTTCGTGGTGGAGACTGATGCCTCCAGTACGGCTCTCGGTGCCATCCTGTCTCAGCAACACGGACCCGATGCGCCGCTGTTACCCTGCGCCTACTACTCCCGGCAGCTCCTTCCGGCGGAGCGTAACTATACCGTGTGGGAGCGGGAACTACTGGCCATCAAGGTGGCCTTTGAGGTCTGGCGCCATCATCTTGAGGGGGCACGACACCCGGTGGAAGTGAGAACGGACCACCGGAATCTGGAGTACCTCCAGACCACCCGCAAGTTGAACCAAAGGCAGATCCGGTGGGCGCTGTTTTTCTCCCGGTTCCAGTTCCGGATCCGCTACATCCCTAGCTCCCAAAACCGGAAAGCGGATGCCCTGTCCCGGAAACCCGAGGACGTCGCAGACACTGTACAGCAGGCAGTACCGACGACTATCTTACCACCAGCCACATTCCTGGCCACTCAGGAGGCCAAGCCACTGCAGGCTCGGGTGCGAGAACAGCAACGGGTCGACGCTTGGGCTCAGGAACGGCTCCGGGAACTGTCTGACGGGTCATGCCCTCGATATCCAGGGCTGGCCCTGCACCAGGGCCTACTGCTGCACCAGGGTCGTCTATACATCCCACCAGGTCCATTGCGGGCTGAGGTTCTCCAGATGTCCCACGATGCCCCAGCAGCAGGGCACTTTGGGCGGTACCGGACCACTCATCTGGTAAGCCGGGAGTTCTGGTGGCCCCGCCTGAAGGCTGATGTGGCACGCTATGTTGCTGGTTGCGATGTCTGCCGGCGGGCCAAGGGTCCTACTGGGCGACCCCCCGGTCTGCTCCAGCCATTACCAGTCCCACCACGTCCCTGGCACACGGTCTCACTGGACTTTGTGGTAGACTTGCCCCCATCTCGTCACTGTACCTGCCTCCTGGTTTTCACGGACCATTTCACTAAGATGGTGCACTGTGCCCCCTGCCCGTCCATACCCACAGCTAAGGAGACGGCTCAACTGTACATGCAGCACATCTTCCGCCTGCATGGCCTTCCCGAGCGTGTGGTTTCTGACCGCGGCGTCCAGTTCACATCCCACTTCTGGCGAGCCCTGCACCAGACCCTTGGGACGGAGGTCTGTCTATCTTCGGCCCACCACCCGCAGACCGATGGCCAGACGGAACGGGCAAATGCGGTGCTGGAGCAGTACCTCCGGTGTTACTGCAGCTTCCAGCAGGATGACTGGGTCGATCACTTGCCATTGGCGGAGTTCGCCTACAACAATGCAGTGAACGCCTCCACCCAGCAGACCCCGTTCCAGGCCTCCTACGGCTACCATCCACGTTTGTTCCCGGACGTGCTGCCAGCTTCCGCGGTCCCCGCAGTGACAGACTGGCTTCAGGAGCTTCAGTCCCAGCAACAATTATTGATGGAGCAACTGCGCCAGGCCAAGGACGCATACAAGGCCCAGGCTGACCGACATCGTCAGGAGGGGCCAGAACTCCATGTTGGCGATCGGGTTTGGCTCTCTACCCGTCACCTGCATCCTTCTCGGCCCTCACGAAAGCTGGATGCACGGTTTGCCGGCCCATTCACCATCACTGCGCAGGTGTCACCGGTGGCGTTTCGCCTCCAGTTACCTCCATCACTCAAGGTTCACCCAGTATTCCACCGGTCCCTACTTAGTCCAGTCGCCCCGCCCGACGAGTTCCACCCAGACAATCCACGACCGCAGCCAGTTTTGGTTGAGGGGGAGCCTGAGTACGAGGTGGAGCGCATTCTCGACTCACGATACCGCAGGGGGAAGCTCCAATACCTCATCGACTGGAAGGGGTATGGGCCTGAGGATCGTTCATGGGAACCAGTGGAAAACGTCCACGCACCTGCCTGCCTCCGTGATTTCCATGCAGCTTACCCCAGCAAGCCTGGTCCGGCCCCTCAGTTGAGGGGGAGGCCTGGGAGGGGGGATGGTGTGATGGCCTGGGAGTCAGACTCTGATGCTGAACCTGAGGGATCCCAGCCTGCACAGGATTCCCCGCCTCCAGAACCAGCTGAGCCGGGGCCAGGGCTTGAGCCTGAAGGATCCCCACCTGTGCTGGATCCCCAGGTGCAGGCATCAGCAGAGTCTGCTCTGGCTCCTGATGGGAGGGAGGACCCATTGCCTGCAGGTGCTCCACTCCCAGCCTCTTCAGAGGAAGCTGAGGCATCCCCTGGGTCCAGTAACCCACCAACCTCTCCTGAGCTACAGAGGCTCAGGGCAGAGAGGCGAAGGGAGTTAAGTGTCTGCAGGAGGAGTGCTCGCCTCCAGGCCCGGAGGAGAGGCGAGTCTCCAGAGGATCGGGGCGGCCCTAAGCATAGGGCCAGATAAAAGCCAGCCAGACCCAGCCCAAGTTGCGTGAGCAACATAGTTGCAAGCGTGTGCTCAACCTGCAACCTTGTGCCTGAACCTGCCTTGGACCTTGACCTGCTCCCTGCCTTGCTCCCCGCCGGACTGACCTCCTTTGGACCCCTAGACCCAGGACTGGACTTGGACCTCGCTTCATGGACAAACCCTTGGGGCCAGCACACTAGTAATGTAGGAATAGTCACGCAGGGGTGGTTCCAGAGGTCTTCTGGACTTTGCAAAGTTTTGCCTTTGCAGGCAAACCCTTGAAATGTAACTCCTATGCAAGTTGTGGGCTTACTATATTACTGTTTTGCATACTAGCATTTAAGGGTGTTTATTTGGCACAAGTAATATGCTGTGGCCCTTAATACCATGACTGCAGGAGACCATTTTGGTATAAATAAATTTTATTTTGCTTATTACAGAATTTGTGGTTTCCATTTCCAAATATATATGTATTTATTTATTTACATCTCAAAAGACAAAAAATAAGATAACTCTGCACCGTGCAGAAGTTTGGAGCACTCTTTCTCTAGGATTGGGAGTATTCATGATTTTGCTTGCCTTAATTTGGACATCCATACTTTTGAGGCTGCAGTCCTACGTGTACAACTGGGAAACACTCCATATATCAGGGTAAGTCTGAGTAAACATACAGAGATAGGACTGCTTTTTAAATTTCATATACAGGCTAAATAGTAAAAATTATATACAGATGGTGATCATTTTGTGTATGCGTGACCGCTGACACATACGCTGTTTTCGGCCTTGGAAGGGAGCAGAACAGTTATGTAACAGACCAGCAATGCAACCCACACATAAATGGGGAGTTGCATGTATGCCACCTCAGTTATAAATGCTTTTTATGCTACCAAAGTAGTGAAATATTTAGGTGTGTCAGGAGGCACTCAACTGCTTATATTTCAATGTGTAAGTTGGATGTGCATGATTTTTATTTAATGGTTTCAGAAATTTTCAAAAATGTTATACTCTAGCCACCACACACACCATAATAATTCCACATGACAAATACATTCAAAAGAGTGAAAAATCTTCTCAGCACCCACCATTCATTGTCTTGTGTATGCAGAAGTCGAACTTGATAAATATTGCTCTTCTTGATCTTGTATTTCCCATCAGGGGTTTGTACCAATGGCAAAAAAGTTATGGTCCCATTAAATATATCTGTAAATATTTCACAACAGTAGGTTTTATTTACCTTTGGGAAACAGAGTAGTTTCCCAAGACTTATGTAGCATACATCATACTGCTGCAACCTTTACAGTAACATTGCAAGCAGGCCAGCTTTTTTTATCAACACCCTATTGTGGATGGCTGTGGAGGCTCTTACCATTTGATGCTCAAGTCCTAGCAAGGCCCAATGCTTAATTTCCCACCTGCGCTGAACATAGAAATGCACAGTGCTGCTAGTTAGCGGAGCCACATTGACACAGGAAAGCCACTGCCGATAGTAATATGTCTCTGCCCACCAAGACCAGACACATAGCTGATTTTTGGATTTACTGATGTTCTCTCTGTGTGTGTGTGATATATTCAATGCTTTCCATTTTTGATGTTCTGAATGTTTTTTCTTTGCTTTGGGCCACTTTGGGCAAAGCTGGGGCTCACCCACACTTCTGCTCCGCCCGTTGCTTCCACCCGCCCCAAGAAACCCGCTTTTTACCACTGAATCAGAGCAAATTTTCCGCGGGTGGACGACTGCTCCCAATTCAGCAACGAAGATCAAGTTTTCCTGGGGGAAGTGGTGGGGCAAACGGAAAACTGCTCAGACCCGTGCCTTCTAGGCATGGGCCAAGTGAAACTGTGGACAAGCCCTTAGGGTTCTCCGCTTGCCCCGCACAGAGTGGCGGAAAACCTGATTGCCTTCTACTGTCATTCAGCGCTAAACCGTGGGGCTTTTTTTTCCACGGCGGGGCACACGAGCAAAGGCACTCAATCCGCCTGTCCGCCCCCCGCCCGCCCAAGGTCCGAGCTCGCTCTGGGGGAGCCGCAGGGCCGAAGCGGCCGCCCCGATCCCTCCTCCCGCCCCGAAGTCACCTTTGACGACCACCTCCCTGGCGGGCGCGGGAGGGCAAGCCTTGGGCACGAGCGTCCGGAGCACCACCTCCAGCTCCTCCTCCGCGGGGCCTGCGAGGCCGAGGGCGTGGAAGTCCTCGCGGCGGCAGCGGCAGAAGGCCTCGCACACGGCCTCCAGCGCCCTCCTCCCGGGGCTCCCCTCCCCGCCTGCCCCGGGCCGAGCGGCCCGCCAAGCCCCGTCCTGCCGAGCGCCGCACAGCCGCTTGTTGGCCACCTGGGGCTTCTCCAGCCACACGCCCACCGCCGCCCAGAAGCCCCCCGGGAGCAGCGCAGAGTCCCGCAGGGCGACCTCCCCCAGCAGCTCCATGGCGGCCGGCGGAAGACAGCGGCGGGGCGCGGGGTGACGACGTCACATCCGGGCAAGGAGATTTCCCCGCCCCGCTCTTCCTCTCCACCTCCGCCCAGAGAGCTATGAAAAAAGGTCAAGAGTGGCGCGCTTTCCTTGCTCATGGGGATATTCCGGGAGCAGTCGCTTGCAAGAACAACTGCAAGAGAGTGAAGAAATCTCTCCCCTGTAGTAGCACCATTTGGAGAAAGTCACAGCAACACAGCATGATGGGGGAGTGGGAAGCGACCCCCGAGGGTCATCCAGCCCAACCCCCGGGCAATGCAGGAATCTGAACCAAAGCATCCATGGCAGGTGGCCATCCAACAAACAGGATTTCGATGCAACTTCACGGCGGCTGCAAGCTTTCACCGCGGGGAAAAAGGCAGCTGGAGGTGCGGAAGTCCCGCACGCGTGTCGGTGCGATTCTCTGTGCCGCAAACCGCCCTGGGACCTTCGGGTGAAAGGCGGCGTGTAGTAAGTTTAATAACGAACTGAGAACCATTAGAGGCGATGAAGAGCCCAAGCGCGCTGCTGTAGGAATCCCGTTCCGTCCGGGGCTGGTTTGGATGCCCCACCAATACAACGCTGCGCGCCCCGGAGCCTCGTCGCACCGCACGGAAACGATGTTTACCTGCCCCCCAGAGCGGTACCTATTTATCTACTTGCACTTTGACGTGCTTTCGTACTGCTAGGTTGGCAGGAGCTGGGACCGAGCAATGGGAGCTCACCCCGTTGTGGGGATTTGAACCGCCGACCTTCTGATCGGCAAGCCCTAGGCTCTGTGGTTTAACCCACAGCGCCACCCGCGTCCCAGGGTTTTCAATCTAGGATTGGGTAAAAACAATATTTTCAAAAATATTGGAAGCCTTTTGAGGAGGGGATAGGTTTCTTTTGTATTGTGTTTTTGATCTGGAGGAAAACCACAGAGTTATATTGGTATAAAATTGAAATTATGCACTTCTCTATCAAATCCAAACTTCTTCTGCTTTTAGTGCAGTACGTGGAATGCAATATCTATAATAATAATTCAAAGAGCTTTTAATCGCTGAGGCAACATTTGGATGTGAACTTACTTAGTAATATTGCTTGTCAGATGGTTGACATTTATTAAGTTTTAAACTGCTTCCCGATTGTCCTTGTCCTTGTACATTTCTTATGGCATAGAGAAATGACTAAATGTGTTAATATATAAAATAAGAATACGTCAGTTCAATTACAAATTCAAATCTCACGTTCAAATATTCTGATGTGTTTCTACCCTGAAGAACAGAATATTCTCAGCTCTTGAAAATGACCCTCTCTTTGCTCGTCACACTGGAGAAGAATTACCTCTTGAGAAATACCGTGAACTAACCTTCCTCCGATGTAGGAAACTCTTTGAATATGATTTTCTACGACTAGAAGACATAATTGAGAAACCATTGAGAATTGTAGCGCTGATTACTTGCCTGGGGATGTATGACTGGTCTCTAGGAGCCAAATATTTGCTAAATTCCCAGGTATGTATAATGCAGGTGTAAGCTTCGTTATAGATTTCGTGAAGGAGTCAAACCTACTGCAAAGTGTTCCATTTTTATTTTGGATAAATATTTTTGGAAATTACATCTGAGCTGCTCTATGTGCGCTTTTGATTCAGAGGCTATAGTGGCTTGACACTTTTTTCACGTAGTAATTGTAGTGAAAACTTCATTGCTTGAACATACACCCTTCACAATAGTCTACTGATATTTGTTTTTAATTTCTTTTTGCTTTTAAATTGCTTTTCACTCATTATTATTTCACTTATTATTACAGTCATACCTCCAGTTGCGTTTGCTTCATGTTGCGGATTTTTGGGTTGCGAACGCGGGTGGCGCTGTGGGTTAAACCACAGACTCTAGGGGTTGCTGATCAGAAGGTCGGCGGTTTGTATCCCCATGACGGGGTGAGCTCCCATTGCTTGGTCCCTGCTCCTGCCCACCTAGCAGTTCGAAAGCACGTCAGAGTGCAAGTAGATAAATAGGTACCGCTCCAGCGGGAAGGTAAACGGCGTTTCCGTGCACTGCTCTGGTTCGCCAGAAGCGGCTTAGTCACGCTGGCCACATGACCCGGAAGCTGTATGCCGGCTCCCTCGGCCAATAAAGCGAGATGAGTGCTGCAACCCCAGAGTCGTCCACGACTGGACCTAATGGTCAGGGGCAGGGGCGTCGCTGGGGAGGGGCGGTGGGGGCGGTACGCCCCCAGTGACAGGGTGAAAAGCGGCGGGTGGGGGTGACAAGCGGCGGCCCCTCCCGCCACTCCCACACGCCGCTGCTCCCTCCGTCACCCAGCAGCACATGGAAGGGGTGCTTTCCGCCGCTTTTTTCGGCGGCGGGGGGGGTCGACCAGCGAGGGAGGGTGTCACGCTTGTCTCCCCTCCTCGCTAGTCGACCCCCCCCTCGCCGAAAAAACCCGCGGGGGGGGGGGGCGGGAAAGGAAGCAGAGCCGGGGCTTGAATGCAGAGCGCCGGCTCTGCTTCTTTTTTCCCCTTTCCGCGGCTTTTTTTTCGGCGGGGGGGGGGTCGACCAGCGAGGGAGGGTGTCACGCTTGTCACCATTCCTCGCTAGTCGACCCCCCCCCTCGCCGAAAAAACCCGCGGGGGGGGGGCGGGAAAGGAAGCAGAGCCGGGGCTTGAATGCAGAGCGCCGGCTCTGCTTCTTTTTTCCCCTTTCCGCGGCTTTTTTTTCGGCGGGGGGGGGTCGACCAGCGAGGGAGGGTGTCACGCTTGTCACCATTCCTCGCTAGTCGACCCCCCCCCTCGCCGAAAAAACCCGCGGGGGGGGGGGGCGGGAAAGGAAGCAGAGCCGGGGCTTGAATGCAGAGCGCCGGCTCTGCTTCTTTTTTCCCCTTTCCGCGGCTTTTTTTCGGCGGGGGGGGGTCGACCAGCGAGGGAGGGTGTCACGCTTGTCACCCCTCCTCGCTAGTCGACCCCCCCCTCGCCGAAAAAACCCGCGGGGGGGCGGGAAAGGAAGCAGAGCCGGGGCTTGAATGCAGAGCGCCGGCTCTGCTTTTTTCCCCTTTCCGCTGCTTTTTTTCGGCGGGGGGGGGTCGACCAGCGAGGGAGGGTGTCACGCTTGTCACCCCTCCTCGCTAGTCGACCCCCCCCTCGCCGAAAAAACCCGCGGGGGGGGGCGGGAAAGGAAGCAGAGCCGGGGCTTGAATGCAGAGCGCCGGCTCTGCTTTTTCCCCCTTTCCGCTGCTTTTTTTCGGCGGGGGGGGGGTCGACTAGCGAGGAGGGTGTCACGCTTGTCACGCCCTCCTCGCTGGCCACCACCCACCGCCAAAAAAAAGCCTCGGAAAGGGGGAAATTCCCCCTTTCTGCACCCACGTGCGTCGTGACGTCATGATGACGTCACACCGCACGCGTCGTGCCCCTCCCCCAGGGGGGTTCCTCTGCGCTGCCGCCGCCCCCAGCAGCGCAGAGGCTAGCAACGCCACTGGTCAGGGGTCCCTTTACCTTTTAATCCCTTTTAAACAAGTAGTATCATTATTCTGACACCAGTGGGCAGCAGTGCCTTGAACACAAAAGTCCTGATGAATAGGAAGAACAAAGTCTCCCCAGCTTCCCATTAGGAGGAGGAGGCAGGATGGGAAGACTTGAAACATGGCAGTGGAAAGATTTGCCTCTATACCCTCACTAGATCGTGTCGAAGATTGAAAACGAACATCTTCCGTTTTTGATTTTATCGTGATTGTCAAACATATTCTTTTCATGTTGGGTGTGTGATCGCATACATCCTGGGTGTGGCCAACACATCCTTTTGGGACGGATCTTGAAAGAGGCAGTGATCCAACCATTCCTTGAAAAAATCACCCTGGGCCCATTGCTTTATGATGACTACTGCCCAGTTGCAAATACCCCCTTTTTGGAAAATTGATTGAGAGGGTTGTGGGATGGTGGCAAGTGCTCTAGGATGAAACCCGTTCTCTTCACCGGCCTTGAGAATACATTTTACGATTGCTTAAGAATAATCCAGAGATCAAGGAATCATTCATTTTTATTTTCGTTATTTCACTTTGCAGCTGAAACCAGGAGGAAATTTATTTTCTTGTAATGAAGTTGTGTTTCCTGATGCAGAATAGCGTAAAATATCACAGAATAGCATTTTCTCCTGGGAAGGAAGCAACTTAACATGACTTCACTATCTCAAATCTTTCATGAATATGTCATTTTGACCCCTTCCTCTACTTTAACAAAAAGGTTTTAATATTTATCAATCACATCAGCTAATTGTCTTTAATGTTTACAGGTGTTCAAAAGTACAATTGAGAGTGCAGGCTCTGAAAGACATGAAGAATTTATTAAAGATAATGCAAATATGAAGGTACTCTTTAAGCTGCCTAAATCAATCTTTGCTTTAAAATATATATGCTGCCACTAATTTTGAGTTAATGGTGTTTCTAAAAACAAGATTATTAACTACGTATTCTAATGAAGCAATATCTGCAAATCTCTTGTAAAATAGTATCTCATATGGAGTTACCGTATTTTTCGCTCCATGGGGCGCACCGGACCATAGGGCCCACCTCATTTTTAGAGGAGAAAACAGGGTAAAAAATATTTTTCTGGTTTTCCTCCTCTAAAAGCCCTGTTTTTTTGAGCTAAAAGTTTTGCAGCTTTTTTTGCAAAGGGAAAAGCCCTTTTTTGTTTTTGTTTTTTGAGGATCAGCTAAAAGTTTTGCAGCTTTTTTGCAAAGGGGGAAAAGCAAAGATGGGGTTCAACTCACATTTCTGCAGCTTCTGAAGGAAAGGGAGCCATTTCTACAGTTTCCAGACAGAAAATCTAATCAGCCAGTCACATGTTGCTGGGGAAACAAACAACCTCCCTCTGCAGCACATTCAACAATGGAGGGCGGGGCTGAAAGGGAGCCGGGACTCTTATCTCTCTCCCGATCTCTTGCTGATCAGCTGCTGAGTGGGGTCCTTTCAACACCCCTTTTTCTCTTTGTAAAATAAAAAGCACTATCTGCTTTTGGCCCCTGGGCAATTCAGCTCTAGGGACCACCATTCGCTCCATAAGACGCACAGATATTTCCCCTTAATTTTTAGGAGGAAAAAAGTGTGTCTTATGGAGCGAAAAATACGGTACTTCATTTTGATTTACTAGTGCTTCTCTGTTACTATTGGCAAACCATAATTAAAGTTTCTTACAGTGGAAGCGATGAATTACCTGGGTCAGTTTGCTTATTCGCCATTTATGAAAGTATTGCAGGATCATCAGCACCAATATGTAATACAAAAGTTATAAGGCAATAGTTCAAGAAGTGCCTCGCAGCATCCAATCAGCAGAGTGGAGTCCTTCAGCGCAAAGCATACCTGCCCAAAAGGTGCTCACCTTGCTTCAGTTAAAGGTGATGCAGGTAGAAGCAGGATTCCACATGCCTATCCTAAGCTGTATACGTCAGTTCTGTGTGCGTGACTCCCATTCCCACAACCAAACAGTTTTCAGAAGGTGTAAACTTAGCCAAGGGATGAAGAGCCTGTTGACATGTAGATGTTGTTGACTCCAGTTCCCATTGTGACCAGCAGTCGGGGATTATGGGAGTTGTAGTCCGGCAACGTGTGCAGGGCTGTAGAATCCCCACCTTAGCTTAAAAAAAATGTTCAGAAAGGGAAGTGGTGCTTCTCTGAACGGTGGGAGAGCTGATCCCCCTTCTAAAGGACTCTGGGCACACTCCTTTGGATAAAACAAAGAGTTTTCTTTCAACTTCTTAAGTGTTTCTTCACTGTTAATACATTGACTAAGCTTTGAATCGGGCATAGGCAAACTCGGCCCTCCGGATGTTTTGGGACTACAATTCCCATCATCCCTGACCACTGGTCCTGTTAGCTAGGGATGATGGGAGTTGTAGTCCCAAAACATCCGGAGGGCCGGAGCTTGCCTATGCCTGCTCTAGAGGCCCACAATTTCCCCATCCTTGGCTGTCATGAAATTCAGATACAGGTAGGTAGCCGTGTTGGTCTGCCACAGTCAAAACAAAATAAAATAAAAAATTCCTTCCAGTAGCACCTTACAGACCAACTATGTTTGTTCTTGGTGTGAGCTTTCGTGTGCATGCTGAAGAAGTGTGCATGCACACGAAAGCTCAGACCAAGAACAAACTTAGTTGGTCTCTAAGGTGCTACTGGAAGGAATTTTTTATTTTATTTTGTTATGAAATTCAGATGCAGCAGGTGGTGCTCTTTCCACACTCCAGGGAAGTCCCAGCTGGCTGCCAGGATGAGCTGGAAAGGAAGAGCATTTAGAGGACTGAATAGAAATCTGTGGGCAGGTCTCAGAGAGAGGGGTGAGCTCCTCCCCACCCTGCAGCCCTGCCACCTGGGGATCCAGCGTTGAGGAAACAGGAATGCGTAGGGAGCTGTGTCATTAAACCCTGTAACCTGTTTTGAAAGGGAGTCGCGTTCTGCTGGCGTTTCTGGCTGACTCTGTATAATGAAAGATACTCACAGGACTTCCTTGGGGTGCTGGAAAGGGGAAAGGGAGGAAAGAGCATCTGCTTTGTCTGCAAAAGGTCCTCAGTGTCTCCAGGAGTCGCTTCTGCTGCCTGTCCTGACTCTTTCCACATTCACCTTCCTTCCATTATGTCGTTGGGGTTGGGGTTTTCCAAACACAAGAGCTGTAGTTTGGTCCTTAAAACATGAATCCTTTGAGGTGTAGGAACCTTTTGTTTCACGTGCCCTAGGTAGCTGTTGGACAGAGCTTCAGGGTAGGTCCCTACGACTCCCTTGTTTGTTCCAGAGGTTGGGAAAACCAGGACCACCCAAAGAAGCCATCAAGTCCTTTTATTGGATTGTTATAAATGAAAATTAATAGTAACAACAACAACAACAACAACAACAACAACAACAACAACAACAACAACAATAAGCAGCCATCAAGTGTATGATCTGAAACTCCAAATTCCCAAGCACCGTTTTGGAATTCTGTTCCACCGCAAAAGCAAAAATGCAAGACAATGAACATGTATCTTTATTATGATAAACTATTTTTGGGTGGAGGTAAAAGGCACCCATTGTTACCTAAATAACCATAAGCTCGAAGGAAGAAAGGGGTGGGACCCAAATATTGTCACACTTCTCCCTTGTAGAAGCCTCAGTGGGGGCTGACTTTTAGTAAATCGGCAGCGTATAGCACGTGTCTTCCCTCAAAAGACTCCTGGGAACTGTAGTTTGTTAAAGGTGTCAGGAATTGTAGCTCTTTGAACTACAGTTCCCAGGATTATTTGGGCGAAGTTATGAGCTTTAAATGACCTTTTGATGTATGGTTTATAAGCCCTGGAGTCTCCTTAGGATCTGTATCTTACAAGGAAGACCTGCAACAAAGTGTTGCAGTGTAGAGTGCTCCTGTTCAGGGTGCCAGCCAGCCACGCCCCCTTTCAAGATGCTCCATTCCACACCCTGTTATTCATTTCTCTCTGCATATTCTCTCTCACTTGTCTGCATTCTTCTCGTCACTGTGGAATGTCGCTGTGATAAAGCAATAAGCAGGATTTCGGAAACGGAGTGCAAAGCAAACCACTCACAAGGCACGGGATGGAAACTTTAATCTGAGACAATCTGCAGGGTGGAGTTGTGGAAAGAACTCTACGTGGAATAAGCAAGACTTAGTGAGCCCTTCTGCTTTTGGGGGGTGCCGTAGATACAGGATAGAGGGGGTACTTTTAGACTCTGGACTTGGTGGTTCCACAATGATTATTTATGCATTACATTGATATAGCACCTTCAGCCCAGGCCATAGGTTGCTTAACTGCCCAAGGCCTGGGTGAAGAGGCACCTAAAGACACGTAATGAATACGCAGCCCAGCTGCAGGCGGAAGAGCAGGTGCCTCCGAGTTCTGACACAGGAGCATCACCTCTCAGGAGGGGCCAGGTGGGCCCAGGTCCAGGGGGAGGGTTGCCACGGTGACAAGGACCCCCCCCTCCTTTGTGACATCTCTTGCTTCTCCTTTAAAAGCCACTGACTTGCAGGCAGCCATTGTGGGTTTGTAGTGAGGCGTGGAGAAAGAGAGGAGTTAGTGGTGGTTGGTGGTGGTTGGTGGCGATTCAGAGAGGAGTTTGGTTTGTTGTAATTTTTTTTCCATTTTCTTATTTTGATTTTTATTTCATTTATTACTTTTATTTTATTTATTTTCATTTTTATTTTCTTTTATTCTTTTGTTTTAACACTTTTATTTTATTTTTTATTCTTTATTTTAATATTTTTGTTCTTTATTTTTTATATTTTTGTGCACATCTGTGCATATTTTGTACATATTTTGTACATTTTTATTTTGTACATAGAGTAGTTAGGGTTAAGTGTAGGGTTAGGGCGGGGTTAGGTGTAGGCTTAGGGCAGGGGTTGCGGTTGGGTTCAGATTTAGGCTTGGGTGGGCATTTAGAAAGTTAGCTACTTTAGACAGGAGGGTGGGATCTTTTCCTGGACGAAATGGGCAGGCTGTAAGTAGCATTCCTTCCCTTTCTTTTCACAGTGGGGACATAGTTTTCTGGGTGGGAGTTGATCACAGTGAGGGTTTGCCAAGCGTACCTTCCTCTTAGCTCGTTTCTCCCTTGCGTCCTGAGTTGAAGTGTCTTCAAAGCCCAGGACACCTTTGGTAAAGGCTGTTCTCCTATTGGAGCGCTCGCAGGCCAGTGTTTCCCAGCCATTGGTGTTTATACAACATGTTTTTAGATTGGCCTTGAGAGAGTCTTGAAACCTCTTTTGTTGGCCACCAGCATGACGCTTTCCATTTTTAAGTTTGGAATAGTTGCTTTGGAAGACGATAATCAAGCATCCGAACTACATGGCCAGTCCAGCGAAGTTGGTGTTGGAGAATCATTGCTCCAACACTGGTGATCTTTGCTTCTTCCAGGACACTGGTATTAGTTTGCCTGCCTTCCCAAGTGCTGTGTCACATTTTTCAGAGACACCATTGATGGAATCTTTCAAGGAGTTGGAGACGGCATTTATAAGTGGTTCATGGTTCACAAGCATACAGCTGGGTTGGTAGTACAAGTAATGTGGAATGCCCCATCTAAAAAGAAAAAGCGCAGAAGCGCAAAGGCAAAGGCCTTGGCTCTGTTTGATGTATAAGTAAGATGTGTTTTCCAACCCATATTATACTGTAAATAAACACCCAAATACTGAAATTTAAAAACCTGCTCAATGGTTATCCCATCTATTTTCCAATTATATGTTCTTCGGCTATTTGAGAAAATTAAAACTTTAGATTTAACATGGTTTATTGTAAGGGAATTAGACTTACAATATAGACCAAAAATCTTTAGAGCTCTCCTTAGACCAATTCTTGAAAAGGATAAAATCACCGCATCATCGGCATACAGTAAAAGGGGGCAACGATATTGAGCAAGATGAGGGGCATGAATATTTTCTTGAGATTCTATCAGGGGAATTCTCATATCACTGATAAAAAGGTTAAAAAGAAAAGGAGCAAGTATGCATCCCTGGCGCACTCCCCTATTAATGGGAACAGAGTTTGATAGGTCACCAGCAGGGGTAAGTCTAACCCTGGCAGCTGACCCGTTATGCAGTTGAGTTATTAGCCACAATAGCCTTCTATCAATTCCCCATCTGGCCAGTTTTCCCCATAGTAGTTCTCTAGGGATGCTATCAAAAGCAGCCTTCAGGTCAATAAAGGCCGCACAAAGTTGGCCTCTATTTGGGGAAGAGTACTTCCGGATTAAATGATATAGAACCACCGCATGGTCAGGAGTAGATTGGTGCTGTCTAAATCCCGCTTGTTCTGGACCAATCAGGTTACTGTCATCTGCCCTTATTTAACAAGTGAGCTTATTTAACAAAAAACGGGCATAAATTTTCCCAACTATGGACAATAAACTGATGCTCCTATAGTTCCCTGGGTCCTCTGGTGTGCCCTTTTTAAAAATTGGGATGATGATTGCATCCTTCCATATTTTTGGAACTTTACCACTGTTGTTAACTGCATCAAATATGGTAGCCAAAACTTTTGCCCACCAATCTGCATGGGTTTTTATGGCTTCCGCCGGGATGAGATCTGGGCCCGGGGCTTTACCATTTTTAAGTTCAAAAATAAGATCTAAAACTTCATCTGGGTCCGTTGGAGGCCAAAGAGGAAGATGATTATATAAATCATCATTTAAATCAGTAGTAATTTCAGGTAAAGTAAAGTAGTTTCTTAGGAAGGATTCCCGTATTGGTGCAGAAATGACTGATAGAGGATAATTTCTGGATTTGCAGTTGATCAGAAGCCAGAACTGGCGGGAATCGCGAGAATTTGAGGCAGCCACCAATGCCTGCCATCTGTTCAATCGCCATTCCTGTTTGGCCCTTTTTTGTGATTGTTTATACAGGGATTTTGCCTGGTGGTATTCTTTGGGGAGCACATCTGCTCCAGAAATTTTATAGTCATTATAAATGGTACTTAGGATTTGTCTGGCATATTTGCAGTCAGAGTTAAACCAAGGGGCGCCCCTCTTGTGATGGATTTGGTTCACCTGATGGTCCGGAACGGTAAAAAAAGAAGTAAGCTCATCCGAAAGATTAACAAAGAGATTAATAATTTGTTGTTGGTCGTAGGGAGTTGAGACAAAGCTCGAATAAGTTTGTATTATCGTCTGATGAAAGAAATCAGAGTATCTTTGGGCCTGCACTGCAGACCATTTTGTACCTTTAACTCTTGTAGCCGCACTTCTATCCATATATGTGGGATGCCTTTCTTCAACTAGGTCCCAATCAGTCCGCATTTTAGCGACTAAGGGGAGATGGTCACTTAGCTGCACATTATCGACTTTAAAATATAGAAATTTAGGAAATGCATTTTTAGATACTATAAAATAATCTAAAACACTGTTGCTTGATGAACTTAAGTGGGTAAATTCACCCGGAATGTCCGGGGTACAATTCCCGTTTAAAATTAACAAATTTAAGCGTAAAGTTAAATGATAAAGGAGGGTGCCCGCCACATTCACCCTAGAGTCTTTGGATTTTCTGTGGGTATGATGGGAGAAATCAGTAATCTGCTGAACAGGAGTGATCCACCATTGAGCTTTACAGAGAGAGTCCCAATTAGTAGCGATACGCGCATTAAAATCTCCTCCCAACACTGAGAGGGTATCTGGATACTTAATATAACAAAAGGTAAGATGGTCTTCCAGAGTTTCCCATCTGGAATGTAAGTCTGCTATTTGGCCTCCTGGAGGAAGATATACATTAGTAACTAATAACTCAAATTTACGGTTTGAAATCAAACCTGAAATCACAAAAGGGGGAGAAGATTTAATAAGGGTGAGTTTGGCGTGTAGTTTTAGAGACATTGCTATAGCCAAGCCACCCCTAGCCCGTCCACCTTTAAGGGACCGGGCTGCTGGAAGTGAGATAATTTCGTATCCATTAATTCTCAAGGAGTCCTCTTCCCAAGTCTCCTGTAAAAGGATTATTTGAAATTGGTTCAAGAATTTTAAGAATTCAGGGTCTGATTTCTTCCCCCTCCACCCTGCAATATTCCAACATAGGAATGAAAGCAAAGGGTGTTCTGGTTGATTATTTGATGGTCAAAAAGGGGGAGGGAGGGAGTCAGGAATTGAAGGGTTCTCAGTTCTAAAGATGTCAGTAATTTTGCCCGACAAGGTAGATTTTTTGGGCATGGTAGCCTGATGAGTAAGACCGCTTGTTACCCTAGAGATGGATTCTCGATTTGACATGTAAGGTTTGTCATTCGGAGTTTGTGTAATTTTGTTAATACGTCCTATCGGATCTTCAACAGTAATATCTTGGGACATGTTCAGCTTACTCACATTAGAAGAAAATGGATTAATACAATTGGATACCCGCATGTCCGTGCTAAGCACTTTATATGGGGTACCCAATTCGGACTCGTTAAGTTCTCTCATTTTATCCCAGGCTGACGAAGTAGCTATATTTGCCTCGGAGGGAAGTTGTATGGGAGATGGGACTGAAGGGGAACTTTTCACCTCCGGCTTATTGGAAAGTGGGTTCATCTCTGCAGCTACCTGCCGGCAGAGAGGGGCAGATGGTTTTCCAACCCACAACTCTAGCTTATGATGGTATAGACAGGGGGCAGAGTTTGAAGCACAATCAAGCGGGTTTTGCTTGAGTGGCTGCATCTTTTCCTTCGTCAGGGTTATCAAACAAGAGCGCAGGGTGTCAAGTTTGTGGAGTATTTCACTCTGGGCTTCTTGAGGGAGAACTTGGTAGGAGTATAATAAGTTGTTTTCAAAACTATCAAGGTCGTTTTGAAGGGAGAGAATTCAATTCTCTAGCCTTATTGTCTAGTCTTTTAATCCAGTTTTATAATCTGATATTATAGCTTGTAAGGCCTATAGGAGTTTTTTCCTTCTGTATCAATATTCTGCCTCTGTTCATATCAATATTCTACATGCTGTGTATAGAGTGAGCACCTAAGAGAGGCCCCTTATTCTGCATAGCATGAAAGGGTCATCTTGACCCAAGCTGGCTTTAAACTTTCTGGCATGAAAAGCCCATTCCAATTAAGTCCTGGTGAGAGGGTCATCTTGACCCAAGAAGTCTTGGCATAGAATTCCAATTAGTCCTGGCATAGAAGCTGCTTTCCCTTTTGAGAGAAAGTTGCCTTTTTTTTGTTCAGAGCTGCGCATTCACCTGTCTAAGGCTGCGCAGACAGTCTGTTGCCTCTCTGGAGAGAGAGAGAGATGGATTTTAAGCTGGATTTTTGGGCTGAAAATCTTCTTATTTAGAAGGGAAAGAGACCCTCTTTCTCCCTGAATACAGGTAGGTTCTCCTTCTGAAAGACATTTAAATTCATATGGCTGGCTTTAGAGCTGTCCGGCAGTGGAGTTTGCTACCAAGGAGAGACCCCTTTCTTTGAAGGTCTTTAAGCAGAGGCTTGACAGCCATTTGCAGGCATACTTTGATGGTGTTTCCTGCTTGGCAGGGGGTTGGACTGGATGGCCCTTGTGGTCTCTTCCAACCCTATGATTTTATTCTATCCCTAGGCAAGCTCCTTCTGACATTCCTGCTTTTTCTGAAAGCTCTCTTTGTGCTTAAGTGCAAACCTCTCTAATGTTTCCTTTTAAGTATACTGTATTGATGTCACCTGAGTTTGGGAAACTTTAGCCCCATGTATTTGATATTATTTTCTGGCTTTTGTATTGGTATAATGTTCAGTTTGTTTGTAGTTTCTCTAAGTCCTTTTATTTGAAATTTAGTTTTTACCTGTTTGAGGCTCTCTTTGTGAAACTTTTTTGTGTATATTCTCTCTTTGCTGGCATATTATTAATCAATGGAAAGCTGTAGCTAAGAGTGCCCCTTCCCGTGGAAGGTACAGAAATTGGCCAGAGATGTGAAGGGGATTGGATAATGCTTTGATGGGTGATCCTACCAATTAGAGGGAAAGGCAAAAAGCTTTAATTATAAGAGCTAGCCAAAGGGCAGACTGACCCATAGCGAGAAGCTTTAACTTTCACCCAAGTAATGAACTCAGGGCTGTTCTGGCCAGGAGACAAAATGAGTCATTGAATAGGTGGCCTGGCACATGAAGACAGGCAAGCACCAGGAACTCGAGGCCATAGTGACCTTTTGCTTTGATATTACTAATGGTGTGACGTGCATGAACTCATGAATTCATAATGAGGGGAGAGGGATTCTGAACAGGATAAAAGCTGTATGTATCTTTTCGCCTGTTGTATTTCGCTGTGAATTATCACGCGGATGCCTTCTGCTGTCCTAGGCAGTCAGAATATAAATACTTTCTCTACTACATGTCTTCGGAGTCGTTATTGACCCCTTTTCTCTCTCAACTCGTGGTGCAACGCGAACCCCAAGGTTAACGGAAATGGTCAGCCATGTAAAAAGGCTACATTTTCCTTGATTCGTCGCATGTGTAAGCCCATGGGAGTCCGTCTTTTGGTGGTCTTTGGTAGTCAAGTTGGTCGGGTGATTAAAGTTTCCATCTGAGGTGATTATATCAATTAGGGCAAGTTGATCAGTCTTATGTTGAGGGATTTTTGAAAAAGTTACAAAATGAGGAAAAAGAGGTGTTGGAGGCGCCTCATTTTTAAAATGTCTTGATATTCTTACGCCGCTTATCTTCAGACGATCTCTACATTTGTACACTGTTTTTGCCAATCTCCAGTCTCGAAATGAGACCACCGCCCTAGCATGAACGCCGTCGAAGTGTAGATATTCGACATAAGCTAGGTCCGTAGGATTGATAAGAATACCTGGCATATAGGCCTTTAAAAAGTCCCATAAGTGGGCTTTACGCTCCTCTTGTCGTTGAAATCCTGGGGGCTTAGGGTATCTTGACAGAACAAGTTTGTCTTGAGACAATACCAATTTCCAGTTATTGTTTGGCGGAATTTTCTTCTCATGGGGTTTGGGTTTATCTGCAGATAAGACGTAGGCCCAAGGATCTTGAATCAGGGGATCTTGCCTGACATTTGGTGTGTATAGGTACACTTGGGAGTCAAGAGATTCCAATGCACGATCTGAGCAAGGGATTAGGGTATTCTTTTGCTTAGCTAGCTTGGGTGGCTCCTTGACTGGAGGTGTCGCCGAGTTCCCACTGTTTGAAGGACTCTCAAGAAGTTTAAATAGCTTTTTGAAATTCATTTTTTTTTATATTTCATTGCCTTGGCGTTTTTAACATTTTTGCTCTTCTTTACATTGGTGAATCTCCTTTTGTGAGCTTTAGCTTTAGCCCTACAGCTTCTTTTTGTCTTCTTTAATAATTTATTTTTACGAAAGAGGGAAGAGGGGTTACTATTGCTTGCGGGTTCTGTGGTCTCACTGCCATGTTTTCCCCCAAAAGGTTTTACAAGTGTCTGTCACGATGGTCCAAATTTTAGTACAAATGGCAAGAAAGGATTTTATGAGTTCAATGTCCTCTGTTAAAAGCACAAGCCACTTTATAATTGAAAGATCCTCTTCCTTTGTCTCAGTGGCTCGAGAATTAGGATCATTAGTTGTTTTAGCATTTCCATAGGACAGTTCTGCAATTTGCTTTAACATTAGTTCCTCGATTATTTGGGCTTGGAGTAACTCGTGGGGTGTTCGGGATTTAGGACTCAGTTTCTGAGGTGACTCAGCAGTTCTAACGCTTACCTTTGTCCCCTTGGTGTAACTTCCCTCAGCACAATCCTCTCTCTGCACAGCAGGTCCTTCATTGTGGATGTTAGGAGGCTCGGCGAGGGAGGGGATAGAGTCTGGGTCCAGCTGTTTCTTAGTCACCCCCACTTTGCCCTTGCTCCGATAGCAACGAGTAATTTTTGTTTCCACTTTCTTAGGAGTAGGTCTTTTTGTGCAAGATCCCAAATCTTTCAGTGGAGGCCTTGAAGTTTTACAGCCACTCTGAGTCGACACCATTATTTTGCTTAAAGTTTAAAAAAGTCACACTGCCATTCATTAGCTGAGATAATAATGGCAGGGAGTACAAACAGGCAGAGATAAAGATGAAAGGATGGTTAGGGTGAAGGCGGTCACAAACTATGAGGCTTCCTTCACTCCCCTGGCTCGTATCCAAGTGAAAATCAACAATATAAAACAGTAAAATCAACAGTTTATAGCAACTTCCATGGATCTTGATTCCTTTAAAACATTTAGGATAAAACTGGATGGTTTAAACTAAAAACTAAGCTAAAAAAGTTAAAAGATAAAACAATATAAAACAGTAAAAATCAAGGAAAAACAAACCAGGGAGGTACGGCAATCAGAGAGAGATGTTACTCCCTCCCCTGTTAATGAATGACCAAAGCTCTCCCCTCTCCCTGTTGATTTCATTTGCTTCAGGAAATTTATACACTGCTTGACTGCATGAATGAAGGGGCCAGGCTCTCTGGGTCCTGGCATGGCCGTAGCTCTTAAAGCCAGAACACTTGGGACCTCCTTTCTCTGAGAGCCAGTGTGGTGTAGTGGTTAAGAGTGGTAGACTCGTAATCTGGGGAACCGGGTTCGCGTCTCCGCTCCTCCACATGCAGCTGCTGGGTGACCTTGGGCTAGTCACACTTCTCTGAAGTCTCTCAGCCTCACTAATCTCACAGAGTGTTTGTTGTGGGGGAGGAAGGGAAAGGAGAATGTTAGCCACTTTGAGACTCCTTCGGGTAGTGAAAAGAGGGATATCAAATCCAAACTCTTCTTCTTCTTCTTCTCTGCCAGCCCTTCATGCTCTGGGCTGCCTCTTTCAGGCTCTGATGATGCCCTTCAGGTCACTGAAGTGCAGAGAGATGGAAGGAATTGGTCACAGTGGGCTGGCAAGGATATACGTATTTCTGTTCTGCCAATTCGGTGGTGGTTCCCGGTTTTCTCCAGACGCCCCTCCTCACACACAAACACCCCCCAATAATTGGGGCTGCCAACATCTGAGCCAGTGTGGTGTAGTGGTTAAGAGTGGTAGACTTGTAATCTGGGGAGCTGGGTTCGTGTCCCCGCTCCTCCACATGCAGTTGCTGGGTGGCCTTGGGCTAGTCACACTTCTTGGATGTTAAAAAATCTGATAAAAATTTCCAATTAAAAGCACAAATATTACAAGCTTGAACATTTCATTTCCCTACTCCCTCCTCTCCCACCGGAGGGAGCAATTTACCCTCGTCCCCCTCTCACAGGAGCCATTAAAATCATTTTAAATTCACCCCCATTCAATATTCTAATTATTCTAATTATTGCTTATTCCCGACCTGCCTACTGGGTCAGGTAAACATACATTCAATCCTATTCCATGACTTCCCCAGCCCCCCCCCCCATGCTGATTCCATAATCAAATATAATTTACAGTTTTCCTCTCTCATCTTTAAAATCTAGTTTAAATGCCTTTTCTTTCCTTCTAAATAATTCAGTATATAACATATATATTCTTACCTAATTCAGTAACATTTGTCCTCCTTAGCTTCTTTATGCTTCTGTAATTTTTCTAATCACACTTCTCTGAAGTCTCTCAGCCCCACTCACCTCACAGAGTGTTTGTTGTGGGGGAGGAAGGGAAAGGAGAATGTTAGCCGCTTTGAGACTCCTTTGGGTAGTGATAAAGCGGGATGTCAAATCCAAACTTTTCTTCTTCTCCTCTCCACTCATCTCTTCTAGGATCAGGTGCTTAAGGCGCCTTTTCAGCTGCTGCCACAAGGTGGCCCCCCAGCAAGGCCCAGAGCAGCCCGTGGCGCCAGGTGAGCAAGTGGCAGGCATGGGCATGGGGGGGGGGCAACTAGTCAAAGGATGCAAAGATCCAGATGGCCTCATCCAAGCCAAGGTCCATCGGGCCAGGGGCTGGAAACCCAACCCCCCCAGCTGCCAACCTGTTTTGTGGGGTCCAATGAAGGAAGCAGGGGGCAGGGCTGTGGGGCATGGCTGGGGGGGAGCAGTTGTCAGCGGGAGGGGCACCTTCCCTGGGGTGCCCCATTCTGGGGAAAGGAGGCCAGGATTGGCCCCCAAGTCCTGGGGTGTCCCACCCCTGCAGTAGGACTTGGAATCCAGGAGAAAACTCTTGGAATAGCCTTGCCAGGTACTCACCTCTTCCCACGTCCTTCTTTTTGCAGTTCTGCTGCGGTTCCCCATCCCTTCCGCAGGGGTGAGTATCACAGAAAACAAGAGCAGGGACTGGATCCCTCAGACCTCTCCCCCCCCCCACTGCCTGGGCTCTTTGCCCCCCCACTCTGCAGTCTCAGATGCGGAGTAGCCCTCCCCCCACTCAGAACTGACAGCCTGACATTTGCATTTCAGCTGCTGGAGGAGGAACAGCTGAAACTCCTGGGGGTCATCCAGAGCTGCCAGGCAGCTGAGCTCCGAACCCTGAAGTGCTCCAAGCAGGAAACGGCCAAAGCCATTCTGGTGAGTGATGGGTGGTGTGAGGGACCCCCGCGGGGAGGTGGGGGGAAGGAGGGACTTTAGGGCTTCTGCATCTGCGGAGAGGACCACCCTGCCGGCTTAGGGCATGGGGTTGCCATTCCCCTGGAAAGCCAAGCCTGGTGTTTGGGGTCGGAGCTGTCCCTTGGAGGCCTTGGAAAGAGCTGGTTTTCCTCCTCTGTTCTCTTCCAGGACATCTTGCGGCCCTTGGAGCACTCCAGGGTTCGGAGCCCCCTCACCCTGGCCCTTGCCTTGGAGGCCCTCCTCCAGCTAAGGTGAGTGGGGTCTTTGGCATGGGTGGGGTTGTGGGGGGAGAACTCCAGGGGGAGTTCCGGGTGGGAAAGAGCAGGCAGGAGGGAGAAGGGGGCAAGGGAGACTCGGAGGAGGCAGGCAGCGTCAAACCCTCTCCCTTTCATCTCTGCAGTACTATGCACCCCAAATTCAGCAGCGATATGCTCAGTTTGATCCTCCATAGGACCTTGGAGGCAGTACTGGAGGGCCCAGAAATGGAGGAGGACCGAGAGGTATGTCCTTTGTCTTGAATTCCCTCTTTCTTCTTCTTGCTCACACACTTGCAGACTCTAACCCTGCATTCAAACTCTCCTCTCTTTTCCCACAGAATCTCAAGCAGCACTACAGGCTCCTTCTGGGAAGTCTCCTCATAGCAGCGCCTAATCCTGGCACCCTCCTCCAACTTCTAACTGTAAGTGTCCCGATAATATCGGGGTGGTTATAGGGTTGCCCCCTCCCCGTCCCTTAGCCAACGGACTGCCCTATTTCTGGGGCACAGAGCCTGTTTGGCCCCCCGTTTGGTCCAAGACCAAAGCTGGCAAACCCTCATGGTCCAGAGGTGCCAGGGACTCCGTGGTGGGGGCAGTGGGGGCCACTTTGGCCAGACTGGCCCCTGACTCTGAGGCGCTCTTTCCTCCTGCAGGACCTCCGAGGATACGCCCTGGGAGAAAGCGGTGAGGCTCAGGATTTAGCCGCCAGGAGCATTTCATTGCTGTTGAAAATTGCCCGCAGATACCCGCGCCTTAGAGTACGTACCTCGCTTTCTTCTATTCGTTTCTCTGGTTGCTTCCATCCCTCCAAGAGCACATCGCTGAGTGGTGCAGCGGTGTGTGTCCCTGGAGCCAGGATGAGGCCAGAGGGTTTTCCTGCCCCCTTTGCTGCTGCTGCTGCTGCCCTTCCACCTCTGCCCAGGAGGTTGCAGGACCCAGGGAGGTCCTCTGGAACAAGGGATTGGGCCCAAGACAGAGCGAGACCCGGCTTTCCTGGCTTGGCGCTGCTTCTGTGCTCTCTTGCTCCCATCTGACCCCAATATTTCTTTCCTCTGCAGATGACGGTTATTCGCCCGGACCTGGCCTGCTTTCGGCTGAAGCCTGAAGAAGGTAAGCCCCAACACCGTGGAGACAGCCAACTCCCTTGTCCCTTCTTTGCTCAAGACCCACCTCCCAGGTCTTCTTGCTGGGAGTCCTGCAGAAGCTGCTCCCTGCCTGGCAGGCCTTTCCCACCTGGCCTGGGAGGGCCGCGTCTGGACTGACTCCAGCTACATTTCCAACCTGGGACTGAAGGATGGGTATAAATGTGGAGGCCTGTGGGAAAATCTAATTCTCCTTCTCCTTCTCTTCCATCCAGACGACATCTTCATTGAAGAAATATAGAAAGAACTAGACACAAGACACGTCATATGGGGACTTCCGGCAAGGCAGCGAGCAGCTCCTGAAGCCAGCCAGAGCCAACTGCGCTCCTGCAAGAGATCAGGCGGGGGCCCAGAGGAAGGCCGCACAACAGAAGAGACCACAGAAGAGAAGATATTACTTCTTAATTTTCTTTAAAAATATTTTTTTTTGGAAATAAACTTTTTTCTGTTTTTTTTAAAAAAAAGTTTCCCTGGATTCTTTGAAAAAAATCTGGTAACCTTTTCTTAATCTCCTCACCACCACCTCTGGTTGTTTTATTAATAATAATAATAATAATAATAATAATAATACCCTGCCCATCTGGCTGGGTTTCCCAGCCACTCTGGGAGGCTTCCAACAGAATATTAAAATACCATGATTCATCAAATATTAAAAGCTTCCCTAAACACCTATGGGCACAAACTCCAGGAGGGGTGTAGTTTATGAGCACCTTGGGTGAATGAGGGGACTTAGTATCCTGTGGGAACCCCCCATTTCTCCCCCCGCTCCCCACAATTGCTGGTGGAGCAGCAATGGTAGAGGAGATTTCCACAACAAGACCTCTGGGGGCCTCCATCCGTGGTCGGCAGCATCTACAGAATGGCAGAGAGCTTCTTCCAGCCCAAGGGCCACATTTCCTTCTGGCAACCCCATGATCCTGGTGGATGTGGGCAGGGCAACAAATGGAAATACAGTGGTACCTCGGTTTAAGAACAGCCCAGTTTAAGAACGATTTGGTTTACAAACTCCACAAAACCGGAAATGGTGTGTTGGTTTGAGAACTTGACCCTGGTCTATGACCGGAATCCAAATGGAATCCCCTTTTGTCTGTAGACTGGCTGCTACCCCCGCCCCTTTACAAACACCCCTTTCTTTTCATTCTATCCTTTTTGATCATGTGAGTACTTAGAAAAGGATGCTGTGATTGCTAAGACCCAGCATGGGTTTCTCAAAAACAAGTCATACCAGACAAATCTCATTGTTTGTTTGTTTTTTGTTTGGTTTGTTTTGTTTTTGGATAGAGTTACAAGCTTGGTGGATCAGGGAAATGATGTGGAAATAGGGTATCTCAATTTGAGTAAAGCTTTTGACCACGTCCCCCATGATATTCTTCCGAGGAAGCTGGTAAAATGTGGACCCGACAAAGTACTTGTTGGGTGGATTTGTAGCTGGTTTGACTGACCCAAAGCAGTGGCAGAGGAAGCCTCTTCGCAGCCCGGGGCAGCGGAGCAGAGGCAGACCCCTGGGGGCGGGGCGTCATGGCGCACGTCGTATGCACTGCGCACGCCCAAAATTTCCGGGCATGCGTGGTGCATCCGGGCTGGCGCTGCTGCTCCTGCGGCGAGCGGGCAAACGAGCAGCGGCTCGTGGGGCTGCCCCGTCCGTCCGTCCGTCCGTAAAGAAGCACAGACAGGGTGCCGGGTGGTGGGGGAGTGGCGGGAGGGGCCGGGGAGTGTCACCCCCCTCCCCTGGAAACCGTGGCGGACCGCCCCCTACGCCCCGCCCTTCCTACGCCACTGACCCAAAGAGTGCTCCCTAATGGATCCTCATTATCCTGGAAAAAAGTGACAAGTGGGGTGCTGCAGGGTTCTGTCCTGGGCCCGTTGCTGTTCAACGTCTATAAACGAAGGAATCGAGGAGATGCTCATCCAATTTGCAGGTGACATTGGAAGAACAACATGCACAAATATAAGATGGGGGACACCTGGCTTTCCAGAAGTACATGCGAAAAGGATCTAGGGGTCTTAGTGGACCACAAAGAGAAGGAAAAAGCTTCCCAATACAGGAGTTTCAGGATAAATTCCCATGTTGAAGCATTTCTTTTTTATATAAATACTTTTTATTAGTTTTCAATTACAAAGATCCAACATATGCCTTATTACATCAATACCAAATTACAATGCCCACGCCGAAGCATTTTTAATTCCTATGCAACGCAACCACCGAACAAGACCCGTTGGCATTTGAGGGGGAAGAAGGAGAGAAGACGTTTCCGACTCTTGCCCATCTTCGCTCCATTTTCCTGCTGAAGCTTATTCCCTCAAATGTCTTCCACGCAGACACACAAAAGGTATTAATACCCATATTGTTTGCTGGCAGGGAAAAAAGCTGCTGGGTTGTGATGGTGAGGAGAACCTTCAGCGGGAAAACTGAGTGCAAAGAGCTGGCGTGCCCTTAGATTGCTGCCTTCCTCTCCCGACCTTAGCTCTAAAACACTCGGCACGGAGGTCTGGGTTGCATACACACCATACCCTTAAAACACATTGCTTCCCCCCAAAAAAATCCCGGGAACTGTACTGCACTCCTCAGAGAGCTCCCTTAAACTACACTTCCCAGGATTCTTTGGGGGGCAGGGAGCCATGTCCACTAAAGCTACGCTGCGTTCTAAGGCAATAAAAGGCTCCGCCATTTTGTGTTCATTTCCTTGGGATGCAGGCAGCTCCGTGGGACTCAATTCTGAGCAAGCAGACACAAGGATTTGAGCACCCAGTAGATCTCTCTCTCTCTCCATATTTCCAAGGGATGAAGCCATAGCTAATGTTTAACCGGCTCACTAAATGCAGAAGTTCAGATTATAGTGGGCTCTCCCAAGATTAGAATTGCTAAATGTGTGGCAATTTCAGAAGTTGCAGAGGAAGCTACATTGAAACATACAATATTAATCGTCATCAAAGTGCTGGTACAAAGCGCAATATACAAAGTGCCATATAATGTTCAATATAATGTTAAAGATGGTATTGCAAATGTCTATCAGACGCGTGGGTCCATCCTCCCAATGTTGGAGAAGGTTACACAAAGTCACTCCAACATCAGATCAATGATGGGAGTCTGAGGCACTTTGAATAGCTTAGTTATGTTTTATATCCTAGTTCTGATTTGATGATAAAGTCCAGACCTTGAAGAAACTGTTGGTGAAACGGGAAGTTTGAAGCTAGCCACCCGCTGGGAGAACACACCCACATGTTGGAGTGACTTTGTGTAACCTTCTCCATCATTGGGAGGATGGACCCACGCATATATAAAGCATATGTAGGCTTTGCCTCTGAGGAAATATCTATGAATGCTTTTTGTATGATGATATTGTCAGTTTTGTTTCATATTAATACAATTCTTCCAGTGATATACTGAGTAGCTGGAGGGGCAACCCCCCCCTTTGTTCCTGAGACAAAGAAATACTTGGTCAGTTGGGAGTCAAAATGGAGTGAGGCCTGTCTTCCTGTGCTGTTTTTCAGACATGTGGCCTCATTGGTTTTGGTACATTAATAACAATTATTATATATAAATAAAATACCTTAAAATTCTTACAACACTACTCAGCTTCAAAAACAACAACAACAACAACAACAAGTGTCCCCGGAGTCATTGAAAGAAATCTGGTAACCTTAAGTCTTAATTGTGTGTCAGGATTGGACCCTTCTTCTTCCGCTCTTTATGATGCGCCATCCATTGTGCCCCCAACTCTTGTCAGCATTTTGTTACTCCACGGCCCAGCAGCAACCATTTTGTTACTGGCCCCCGCAGTGCTTTCTTGAAAGTCCAGCTGCACCCCCTGCCCCGTCCCCCATGCTCCCTGGCCACCCGTTCTTGTCGGAACATGCGATCATGTGGCAAAAGAGAGGAGGCGCTGCCACCCACCCTCCGGGAGAGGGCGGGAAAAGGGGCAGCAGCCTAGGCAGAGGGAAGTGGGCCAGGGAGGGTGTTTGCCCCCAGCCTAGCCCACTCACTCTGCGAACCGGGCATCTGCAAGGCTGGAGGGCAGTGAGCTGCCGCATTTGCAAAACAAGATGCATTTTATGCCAGTCAATGATTTGTAAAGACAATCCTTGTATGAGTCAAGACTTCGTCCGTTTTGGAGCTGCGCTGTATCTTTGGTGATTTTTATTAAGTACAGGAAACCATGCAAATAATGGGTACTGGTCATCAGATACAGTACTGTATGTTTGTGCCTTTGTCCTTCTAGGCTGTGGTGATTCATGGTTGTTTCTTTCTTTTTCTTTCTTTCTGTTATGGTATAATCTCAGAGTTGGAAGGGAGATCCACTCCCCTGCAACTCAGGACTTTGCAGACTTAACATATAGAATAAGAGAACAAGAACATACGTTTAAAGACGACTGGAAAATAAACGTTGTTTATTGAATATATGGGGGGAAATTGTGTACACTTGAAAACGTTCGCAGCATTAAGATAAATTCGACAATGTAAATAAGTTTTGATGGATGTAATAACTGAATACTGAATGGTTTAGTTTATGTAAAACATGTAGGAAATTATGATATGCAAAATGAACCATGGGAAGAGAAGAAGGGAAGTCACTGATATTTTAAGGATGTTTAAATGAGTATTCTAAATTGTAAAACTGAAAAAAATTAATAAAAATTATATATATATATATATAAGGTTTGCACTCCTCCGACTCCTTTAAGTAATCACTAATGACATTAAAAATAAAAGCAAAACTCAATTCAAGTCCGAGACGAAAGGCGCTGGACCTCCAACTACCGTAACTGAGGAACAGAAGCGCCTTGGAAACTTCGCGCACCCAGATTCTTTCTAAACTCACGGCAGCTTTGAATTCCCGCCCGCCTATTGGCCCCTCCTGGCACGCTCCTCTCTTCTGATTGGCTCGGGAGCTTAACGTCACGACGCTGCTCTACCCCGACCCACGGGCTTCAGTCTCCCCCACCCATGCTGGAACCGCCGTTCCCAGGATGCCCTGCGGATCGACCCACGAGGGGGCGGAGCTTACCGTCGCTCCTCCTCTTCCCTCTTCGGCCGCCCAGGCGAGAGTCGCGAGGCTGCTTCCTCCGCGCGGACTCCACTCCCCAGCATGCCTCGCGCGGGGTCAGGGAAGCGCTTCCGGCTGGAGGAGACCGTCGGCTGTAAACATCCCGGTAGGCAGAGCAAGGAGGGGGGATTTTGTAGGAAAATGGGCTTCTGTTGTTTACTGCATTTGTGGCCCACGTAGGGCCTCAAGTAGGACAGCCAAACTCCCTCTCCCTCCCCGGTTTATCCGCACCACAACAACCCTGCGAGGTGGGCCAGGCTGAGAGATCTCCTTGCCCTGCATGTGCCCATTCAACAGCTTTGATTGGTAGAATTCACCCAATTACAGGCGCCACATAAGACCCACTCCACGTTTGTAAGAACTCGATCCTTTTGTGTGGCAGCACCTAAACTCTGGAACTCCCTGCCTATTGATCTCAAGCTTGTACCTTCACTGTATTCCTTTTGGTGTCTGCTAAAATGTTCTTGTAAATTGTAAATTTATCTTGATCTTATGTTTTACCTTTTTGCAAAGCGCTTTCAGGGTTTTTTCTTTCTACAGTCAACCAGTGTATTAATTTTTATGAAACAGACAATCGGACATTTGGAGGGGGGCACCATGTTGTCCAGCTCTGGTTCAGAAAGCGGTGCTGTTACCTCCCCGGCCCACAAGCCCAGCTTTTTCATGTGTGCCATGCTGCACTGCTTGCCTTTCAGATCTGATCTACTGTGGACGGAAGCTGCGGGATGACCAGACACTTGAATTCTATGGCATCCAATCCGGCTTCACAGTCCACGTCCTCCGAAAGTCGTGGCCAGAGCCAGAACAGAAGCCAGGTAAGCCGGGATGGGACCAACCACTTTGGGAACCACTGATCCAGCGCATGGTGCATGAAGGCCAAGATGTCCCTGCATCATCAAATCGCTGTTCTGTGTCCCCTTCGGGCACCTAAGAGAGTGGAATTGCAGAATATGCTTGACTCTTGCCTCATGGATGCCTGCTGACTGATTCCACTGATTGTCTGATTTCTTGCTCTGCTCTTCTTCCCCCCAGAGCCAGTGGACAAAGTTGCCGCAGTCCGAGAGTTCCGGGTCCTGCACACCGCTCTGCACAGCAGTCCTGTCTTCAGGGATTCGGTGAGCATGGCTGATGCTGCCCCTCCTGGGCCCATTGCACCCCTTTCACAGGGAAGTGGGGAGCGTCGATACGTTGCAGCTGCTGTTCTCAAAGGCAGCTTGTGGCTTTCTCTGTCAGCCTTGCTGATTTCTCTGTGTCCCCCACGCAGGTCTTCAAGATGCTGGGGAACAAGGAGTCGCTCGATCAGATCATTGTTGCTACCCCTGGCCTCAGCAGCGACCCAGTCGCTTTGGGTAGGTAGGCTTGGTGTGTTGGCAAAGACACTGCCATTCTGCGTTTATCTCAGGCTGTCATACCTGAGCTGGCACAAGTTTGACACCTAGGATTTAACTGTGTGAGGTCAACCCGTATATAAATGAAGTATATAAATCAGAAGTATATAAATTCTGCAGTATGTAAATTTAATAATACAGTGGTACCTCAGGTTACATACGCTTCAGGTTACATACTCTGCTAACCGAGAAATAACGCTTCAGGTTAATAAATTTGCTTCAGGATAAGAACAGAAATCGTGCTCTGGTGGCGCAGCGGGAGGCTCTATTAGCTAAAGTGGTGCTCCAGGTTAAGAACAGTTTCAGGTTAAGAACGGACCTCCGGAACGAATTAAGTACTTAACCAGAGGTACCACTGTAAAAATATTTCTTGGTGGATAGGATGTTACAATTTTTTCTTGTTGATTACAATTACAGACAAAACAGATTTCCTGTCAAACTTCAAATCTTTTGCTCCTGCCCCTGAAAAAAGAGTCAAGATTTTTGTGGTGCTGGATTTTTTTTGCACCTGGCACCTATTTCCCTATGTGAATGCATCTCAACAAGTTCTGAGTTACTGAACCATTTTTTAAAAAAAGTTTCGTTTCTGAATTGGTGAGTTCAAACTGATGAACTTGGATTGGAACTGAAGGCAAACCTTGCAATGTTTTAGGAAGAACGTTAGGATTTTTTTGTTATCACAAGCTGTTGGGCAGCAGAAAAGGCTGCCACGGAAGGAGGCAACTATATTTTGTTAGAATTTTTTGCTAAGTCTGGATGGCCTACCTATCAGGGCTGTTGTGGGAGCTGGTTTCTGCCATTGGTGGGGCTGGGGTAGATGTCCTTGGAGGGCCCTGGGGCTGTTGGGCCTCCCCCAGCTGACTTGTTCTTGCCACTCTTTCTAGGCTCATCCCATCCCACCCTGCCTTGGTGAATGCCATTATCCTGGTTCTCCACTCCGTGGCCAGCAGCACCCCCTTGCCCACGGCAGAGACCTCCTCGCGCAGCATGCCTTCCAGCTCCTACCGGGACATGCCAGGTGAGCGAGGCGCTCCCACTTGGGGCACAGATCTCTGAGGGGCTGAGAAGCAAATGTAGTGCATTTCTGATGTTTCGTAATTCTAAAATGGGGAGTTCGCACATCAGGATTTGTGCCGTCGGTATTGAATGGTGCCTGAGTTTGAGGAGAACCCTGTCCTTCCCTCTGGTCTCTTTTCTTGGGCAGGTGGCTTCCTGTTTGAAGGTCTCTCTGATGATGAAGACGATTTCCATCAGGTAATGTTGAAAAGACCCGAGAGGTGCGCTGGGTGTCCCTGTGAAGGACACAACGCCAAAGGACCATCCAGTCCTGCTTCCTGTTCCCACGGGGCCAACCAGATGCCTCTTCTGGCAAGCCCACCCGCAGGACAGGAGGGCGACTGTACTCAGCCCAATTGTGCTGAACATCAGCTGACATTTGGAAGCATACGGCCTCTGTTACCAGAGTTCAGCACACAGTTGCCCTGGCAACTGGCCATTGGTAGCCTTATCCCCCATGAATGTGTCTAAATTGTTCAAAAAGCAGCAATATCTACCTCTTACAGCAAATTCAGTGGTTTCACTCTGCTTGGAGGGCTTCCTAGTGTTTTGTTTTGAGTTGCTCACAATTCGGTTTCATTGGATGGTCCTGAGTTATAGGACTGTGAGAGAGCGAGAAAATCTTTCTGCACTATGCCTGATGTTATGCCTTGATCATGTCCCCTCTCCTTACCTTTTCGTTCAAAAAGTTGAAATATGTCATCTGTTAATGGATATGCAGCAAGACCGCACATTGCCTTAAAAAATATGTTGGGGTTGAATTTGATATGACTTGTAAGCTTCGGGAGGGAGCTGTCTGTTTTTTTTTAATATTTTGGAGTGCCTTTTAAATATTAAGTGCTACTTAGATTTTTCACCACTGAATGGGAATCTCTCAGAGCGAAAACATACGCCTCGACTCTCAAATTCTTGAGCTGCCTTGTTCAAAACACAGGCCATACCACCGAATAGCAGGTGCTTGGGGTAAAAACAGCCTTCTTGGTGGGCTTCCCAGGGACTTCAGGTCTGATCCAGAAGGGCCTTTCTTACGCTGGGCAGTTGGCAGGAGCTCTGTTTCGACTGGATTTGCCAGGATGCAACTGAATTCCACTCAAAAATAGCAAGACTCTAGAAGCTGATTTCTCCTGCGGTTTGCATCGCGGGAGAAGTGAAGCAGGAGCAGAATGAACATTAGAAGAGCCCTGCAGAATCAGGCCAGTAGCCCATCCAGTCAAGCATGCTGCCCTCACTGTGGCCCACCAGATGTCTCTGCAGGAAGCCCACAAGCAGGATCCAACCACAAGAGCCTCTCCTCTCCAGTGCTTTCTAGCAACTGGTATTCGGAACCATTTATGGCTCCCAACAGTGGAGGCAGAGTGCAGCCATCTTGGCTCGGAGCCATTGATAGCCCTCTCCCCCATGAATTTCTCTTAAGTGCGCAGAGTGCTTGCTGGCTTATCCTGATGTGCGAATGCAGCCAGTCTATGAAGTCATCCAAAGATCTCCCGGAACTCTTCAGTACTTCCTTTCTAGAGAGGAAGCAGGTCTCTCTGTGGCAGGCAGAGACTCCTCTAGTGGGGATTCTGAATGTTCCCAACTGGTTCAGAAATAGAATCACTCTTTAAAATACAAAACACGGAGGTCCCGCTCCTGGTCTCTGCTCACTTGGGTTAGAACAGGAGTTGGGGAGTCAGCTGTGCAGTTGAAACAAACCTTTTTGTGCAAGCAGTGTGGTGTAGTGGTTAAGAGCAGTAGACTCGTAATCTGGTGAACCGGGTTTGCGTCTCCACTCCTCCACATGCAGCTGCTGGGTGACCTTGGCCTAGTTACACTTCTTTGAAGTCTCTCAGCCCCACTCACCTCACAAGAGTGTTTGTTGTCGGGGAGGAAGGGAAAGAAGAATGTTAGCTGCTTTGAGACTCCTTTGGGTAGTGATAAAGCGGGATACCAAATCCAAACTCCTCCTCCTCTTCTTCTTCTTCTTCTTCTCCTTCTCCTTCTCCTTCTCCTTCTCCTTCTCCTCTTTGCTCTTGCAGAGCACAAGGACCACACCTTCCAGCAGCACCTCTGGGTCCCGCCCGGCATCCCTTGGCTACACTGGGGCAGCCGACCCCCGGCCCATCACCCAGAGCGAATTGGCGACGGCCTTGGCTCTGGCCAGTACCCCTGAGAGCAGCTCCCACACTCCGACCCCCAGGACCCAGGTAAAAGGGAAGCATTGGGTGTGGCTGGATGCTGCTGGGCACCTTCCAGAGGCATTCCTGGGGGTTGGACTAGATGACCCTGGGAGGCCCTTCCAACTCTAGGATTCTATGGTGTTAAAAAGACCTGGGGTGCAGGCCCATTTCCTGCACATGCTGTAGAAGAAGAAGAAGAAGAGTTTGGATTTGATATCCCGCTTTTTACTACCCGAAGGAGTCTCAAAGCGGCTAACATTCTCCTTTCCCTTCCTCCCCCACAACAAACACTCTGTGAGGTGAGTGGGGCTGAGAGACTTCAGAGAAGTGTGACTAGCCCAAGGTCACCCAGCAGCTGCATGTGGAGGAGTGGAGACACAAACCCGGTTCCCCAGATTACGAGTCTGCCGCTCTTAACCACTACACCAAACATGTGCTTCTATGCCAAGGGTGAGGGGTTTATTCTCCAGCTGAGGGCCACATCCCCCTCATTGACAACTTGCTGGAGGCCAGGGGTGGGAGGGGCCTGGCACAAGAAGCCCTGGGGCTTGGGCCGTGTTGGCCATCTCCTTACAGTGCCCTCTGGGACACAAAGCACTGCCTTAGCGGTACAGGAGCTTCGGAGGGGGGTATCCTGCTCCCCCTGCAACAGGGATGAGGCAGCTGTGGCCCTCCAGGGGTTATGGGTGGCCTCCAGCTCCCATCCATCCTGACCATTGACTTTGCTGGCCCTGGTTGCTGGACTGGGAGTCCAATATCGCCTTTTAGAGCCACAAAGTTTCTCCACCCCTACAGTAAAGAGACCTGTAATGGGAAATCCCCCGTTCCCTTCTATGCACCAAAAGCACCTTCTTCCCCTTCCTCTTCCTTTTCCCAGGGGCATTCTTCAGGCACGTCTCCGATGTCCTCCAGCGTCCAGTCAGGAACGCCCATCACCAATGACCTCTTCAGCCAGGCCTTGCAGCACGCCTTGCAGGCTTCTGGGCAGCCAAACCTTCAGGTCCGTAACCTTCAGGCGCACCTGCCCATCCCAGTGGCGCAGCCGGCTTGGCCGATGCCTTCCTTGCTTTTGTCGCCTGGGCAGCGCACTGCGCCCACAAGCCACTTTTACAAGGAGGGCTCCTTCGGGAGAAAAAGTGGGATGGAAATGTAATTAATAAATCAATCAACCTGGTGACATTACATCCTCTTTAACCACCCTACACCAGGTGGGTTAGGCTCAGGGCTAGCGACTCGCCCGGTTTCTTTATCTCTCCCCTACTCTGCCTTCCCTACTTGAAGCATTTAGTTTCATGACAACCCGGCAGGGCCGGTGAAGCCAAGCGGCCTGCCTGAGGTGATTGCAGGCACACCTGGATTTGCCCTGGGGATTTCCTGTCAGTTAAGCCTAGTGTTCTGCAGCCTCCATGTGCCACCTGCTTCTCCCAGAGCAGCTTTATGAGGTGGGTCAGGTAGACAATTATAATGATTGGTTTGTTGGTTGATTGATTGATTGATTGCCCACCCTTCACCCTAAGGTCCCAGGGCAGGTTATAGCATTAAACACAACATTTAAAACAACTTGCAACCATAAAATTAAGGTGGGTCCTAAAAACTTGCACCTTGAGTATTCAAAGCCAGGGATACAGCCTTCAGAATCCACCGGATGCTGTGCAATAAAGGTGCCAGGCATAGCTCTGGACAAAAAGTTCCACAGCTTGGGCCACCACGGAGAAGGCCCTCTCCCCTTGTCCCCCATCAGGTATTTGGGGCCTGAGTCATTTAAGGCTTTCAAACATTAACCTTGAATTGGGCCTGGAAATGAACTGGCAACCACTGACTTGCCCAAGAGCACCGTGCCAACTTCTGCAGCCCTGCCTCTGGTTCTCTCCCACTGGCCCTCCAGATCCAGCCACCCCACTTGACTGTGTTGTGCCTTGGGCTAACTCTGCTCCTTCCCTCTCTTCCGCCTACAGAGCCAGTGGCAGCTGCAGCTGCAGCAGTTGCGGGACATGGGCATCCACGACGACGAGCTGAGCCTCCGAGCCCTCCAGGCCACTGGGGGGGGATATCCAGGCCGCTCTGGAGCTCATATTTGCTGGAGGAGCCCCCTAACATCTCTGCATGCTTACTTGCGTGCCTCTGACGGAGAGGCCTTGGACCCTGGGAGGTTATTCTATTGTGCTTGATCCCTGCACCCACTGAGCCCATCCTCAGGCACCTGGCACCCACCATTGCCCTGTTCTCCGTCCATGCTGCACTGGGCCAGCCCAGAATCTTGCCCACCCTCCACTTTTCCTTGTCTAAAGAAAAGCCTTTTTAAGGCAGAGGGGCTGATGGACAGCAACAAGGCAGAAGCTCTGACTTTGGGATGGATTGTGATGAACCAGCAGCTGCTTCCAGGGCTGGGCCAAAAGACTCCGCACCCCAGACAGCTGGGTGCCCCTGTTCCCCTGTGGGAAGAAGATCGGGCACTGCCCTCTCTGAAGGGCACCTCCATCGTTCTGAATAACTTGCATGCTTTTTCCTCCTGTGTTCATGGCTCTGTCTAGTTTGTATGGCTCTCAGACACCTTAATTAAAGCTGTCCTTCTCCCAATAGGCTGTGCTTCTGTTGTCCATTAAGGTTTTTTTTTAAAAAAATAAATCTTTATTGTTATTTTAAAAAGTTACAAATAACACTAAAAGACAATTGACAAACATCAAGCAACTCAGAACAAGACAAGACAAAACAAAACAAATAACAGAAAAGAAGAAAAATCTACATATTATACATAACTTACAATCGGTTCCGCATCTTCACAAAAAATTAAAAATGACTTCCAATTAATCTCACTGTATATAACTCTTTTTACTACATTATCGCACATTTATTCTTTTGTTTATCTCTTAATTTACTCTATCTTGATTTTCCATCGGGTTCAGTCTAGATCTGTCATAAGGAAACTACCTGCGCCATTGTTTACCAAATACTCCTTAAATAATTTCCATTCTTTATGGACTTTTTGTCTCGTTTGTCCTCTTATTCTTCCGGTGCTCTTCGCTAGTTGTAAATATTCCACCATTAATATCTGCCAATCCAAAATTTTAGGTAACTTTGTTTTTCCAATTTCTGGCTATTAATATCCTGGCAGCTGTTATGCCATAAAAAAATATCCTTTTTGGTTCTTTGAGTTCTATTGGCACCATACTTAATGGAAATAATTCTGGGTTTTTTCCTAAATGTACATTTTAATAGTTTCTTCAATTCTTCGTATACGTTGTTCCAAAAAACACAAACCTCCGAACAATACCACCACATGTCCATTAAGGTTTTGAGCTTCTGGTGCCCAACTGACATCCGCCTAGTGCTCTCATGAAACAAGGGTGGACATCCAGCAAAGCTGAATGTTGGAGGATTTAGGGCAGCTAAAAAACGGGAGTTTTCCATGGAGTGCACTGGCAGCTTTAGAAGAGGATTGGGCAAATTCATGGAGGAGAGGGGGGGATCAATGGCTACTAGCCCCCATGGCTATGCTGTGCCTCCACGGTCAAGAGGCAGCAATGCTTCTGAATGCCAGTTGCTGGAAACCGCAGGAGGGGAGAGGGTTTCTGTTGTGCTTGGATCCTGCTTGCAAGCTTCCCACACAGGTACCTGGTTCTCCACTGTGAGAACAGGAGGCTGGACCAGATGGGCCATTGGCCTCATCCAGCAGGATCTTCTGATGTTCTTATGGGAGGGCAGAAGGCAGATCAGGATTAAGGCAGGGACTGTAGCTGAGTGCAGAGTGCCTGCTTTGTGCATGCAAAAGGAGTGAGGTTCAATTATGGCATCTCCAGATCCTGGATTTTTTGATAAAGATCAGGTAGCAGGTGAATGGGAAAGATCTCTTTCCTGAGATGTAGGTTTAAATATGCAGGTGATTCCGGTGGACATCTTCTGGAGGTGCATGGGGTAACAGAGTATTCTCTATTAAAAAAATAAATTCAATACATTAATCGACCCATTAAGAAAATATAATTAGCTGTGCTTAATATGCATTACCCTGAATATTTAATAAAATTATCAACATTTATTTAATTAGACCCAATGGTATGATGCTCAGTTCATTAAAATGCACACACCAGCAATATCATTATCTGTAAATTCTGAAAATGCATGAAGAGTTTCAGTACAGTGGTACCTCTGGTTACGTACTTAATTCGTTCCGGAGGTCCGTTCTTAACCTGAAACTGTTCTTAACCTGAAGCACCACTTTAGCTAATGGGACCACCCGCTGCGCCACCAGAGCACGATTTCTGTTCTTATCCTGAAGCAAAGTTCTTAACCTGAAGCATTATTTCTGCGTTAGCAGAGTATGTAACCTGAAGCGTATGTAACCCGAGGTACCACTGTACTAATTTGGCAATGCGTTGATCAACAGTAAATAGTGTGACTACATATTATGTCAACCTTGAAAGCACTGAATCTTCAAGAATACTCTCAACTTTTTTTTTCTTAACATGCCCTCCCGATGTTGCTGCCCCCCAACTCCCATCATTCCTGACAACTGCCCATGGTGCTGTAATCTAAAAAAGGTTTAGCTGTGATTCCCGCATTGCAACTCTACAATTCTGTGAACCTCTAGCGCAGGCATAGGCAAACTCCTGCCCTCCAGATGTTTTGGGACTACAATTCCCATCATCCCTGAACACTGGTCCTGTTAGCTAGGGATGATGGGAGTTGTAGTCCCAAAACATCTGGAGGGCCGGAGTTTGCCTATGCCTGCTCTAGAGGCCCACAATTTCCCCATCCTTGGCTGTCATGAAATTCAGATACAGGTAGGTAGCCGTGTTGGTCTGCCACAGTCAAAACAAAATAAAAAATAAAAAATTCCTTCCAGTAGCACCTTAGAGACCAACTATGTTTGTTCTTGGTATGAGCTTTCGTGTGCATGCTGAAGAAGTGTGCATGCACACGAAAGCTCAGACCAAGAACAAACTTAGTTGGTCTCTAAGGTGCTACTGGAAGGAATTTATTTTATTTTATTTTGTAATGAAATTCAGAGGTAGCAGGTGGTGCTCTTTCCACACTCCAGGGAAGTCCCAGCTGGCTGCCAGGATGAGCTGGAAAGGAAGAGCATTTAGAGGACTGAATAGAAATCTGTGGGCAGGTCTCAGAGAGAGGGGTGAGCTCCTCCCCACCCTGCAGCCCTGCCACCTGGGGATCCAGCGTTCAGGAATGCGTAGGGAGCTGTGTCATTAAACCCTGGAGCCTGTTTTGAAAGGGAGTCGCGTTCTGCTGGCGTTTCTGGCTGACTCTGTATAATGAAAGATACTCACAGGACTTCCTTGGGGTGCTGGAAAGGGGAAAGGGAGGAAAGAGCATCTGCTTTGTCTGCAAAAGGTCCTCAGTGTCTCCAGGAGTCGCTTCTGCTGCCTGTCCTGACTCTTTCCACATTCACCTTCCTTCCATTATGTCGTTGGGGTTGGGGTTTTCCAAACACAAGAGCTGTAGTTTGGTCCTTAAAACATGAATCCTTTGAGGTGTAGGAACCTTTTGTTTCACGTGCCCTAGGTAGCTGTTGGACAGAGCTTCAGGGTAGGTCCCTACGACTTGTTTGTTCCAGAGGTTGGGAAAACCAGGACCACCCAAAGAAGCCATCAAGTCCTTTTATTGGATTGTTATAAATGAAAATTAATAGTAACAACAACAACAACAACAACAACAACAACAACAACAACAACAACAACAAAAACAATAAGCAGCCATCAAGTGTATGATCTGAAACTCCAAATTCCCACGCACTGTTTTGGAATTCTGTTCCACCGCAAAAGCAAAAATGCAAGACAATGAACATGTATCTTTATTATGATAAACTATTTTTGGGTGGAGGTAAAAGGCACCCATTGTTACCTAAATAACCATAAGCTTGAAGGAAGAAAGGGGTGGGACCCAAATATTGTCACACTTCTCCCTTGTAGAAGCCTCAGTGGGGGCTGACTTTTAGTAAATCGGCAGCGTACAGCACATGTCTTCCCTCAAAAGACTCCTGGGAACTGTAGTTTGTTAAGGGTGTCAAGAATTGTAGCTCTTTGAACTACAGTTCCCAGGATTATTTGGGCGAAGTTATGAGCTTTAAATGACCTTTTGATGTATGGTTTATAATCCCTGTAGTCTCCTTAGGATCTGTATCTTACAAGGAAGACCTGCAACAAAGTGTTGCAGTGTAGAGTGCTTCTGTTCAGGGTGCCAGCCAGCCACGCCCCCTTTCAAGATGCTCCATTCCACACCCTGTTATTCATTTCTCTCTGCATATTCTCTCTCACTTGTCTGCATTCTTCTCGTCACTGTGGAATGTCGCTGTGATAAAGCAATAAGCAGGATTTCGGAAACGGAGTGCAAAGCAAACCACTCACAAGGCACGGGATGGAAACTTTAATCTGAGACAATCTGCAGGGTGGAGTTGTGGAAAGAACTCTACGTGGAATAAGCAAGACTTAGTGAGCCCTTCTGCTTTTGGGGGGTGCCGTAGATACAGGATAGAGGGGGTACTTTTAGACTCTGGACTTGGTGGTTCCACAATGATTATTTATGCATTACATTGATATAGCACCTTCAGCCCCCCAACACATTTAAGAGGCCATAGGTTGCTTAACTGCCCAAGGCCTGGGTGAAGAGGCACCTAAAGACACGTAATGAATACGCAGCCCAGCTGCAGGCGGAAGAGCAGGTGCCTCCGAGTTCTGACACAGGAGCATCACCTCTCAGGAGGGGCCAGGTGGGCCCAGGTCCAGGGGGGAGGGTTGCCACGGTGACAAGGACCCCCCCTCCTTTGTGACATCTCTTGCTTCTCCTTTAAAAGCCACTGACTTGCAGGCAGCCATTGTGGGTTTGTAGTGAGGCGTGGAGAGAGAGAGAGAGAGAGAGGAGTTAGTGGTGGTTGGTGGTGGTTGGTGGCGATTCAGAGAGGAGTTTGGTTTGTTGTCATTTTTTTTCCATTTTCTTATTTTGATTTTTATTTCATTTATTACTTTTATTTTATTTATTTTCATTTTTATTTTCTTTTATTCTTTTGTTTTAACACTTTTATTTTATTTTTTATTCTTTATTTTAATATTTTTGTTCTTTATTTTTTATATTTTTGTGCACATCTGTGCATATTTTGTACATATTTTGTACATTTTTATTTTGTACATAGAGTAGTTAGGGTTAAGTGTAGGGTTAGGGCGGGGGTTAGGTGTAGCCTTAGGGCAGGGGTTGCGGTTGGGTTCAGATTTAGGCTTGGGTGGGCATTTAGATAGTTAGCTACTTTAGACAGTAGGGTGGGATCTTTTCCTGGACGAAATGGGCAGGCTGTAAGTAGCATTCCTTCCCTTTCTTTTCACAGTGGGGACATAGTTTTCTGGGTGGGAGTTGATCACAGTGAGGGTTTGCCAAGCGTACCTTCCTCTTAGTTCGTTTCTCCCTTGCGTCCTGAGTTGAAGCGTCTTCAAATCCCAGGACACCTTTGGTAAAGGCTGTTCTCCTAGTGGAGCGCTCGCAGGCCAGTGTTTCCCAGCCATTGGTGTTTATACAACATGTTTTTAGATTGGCCTTGAGAGAGTCTTGAAACCTCTTTTGTTGGGCACCAGCATTACGCTTTCCATTTTTAAGTTTGGAATAGTAGCTTTGGAAGACGATAATCAAGCATCCGAACCACATGGCCAGTCCAGCGAAGTTGGTGTTGGAGAATCATTGCTCCAACACTGGTGATCTTTGCTTCTTCCAGGACACTGGTATTAGTTTGCCTGCCTTCCCAAGTGCTGTGTCACATTTTTCAGAGACACCATTGATGGAATCTTTCAAGGAGTTGGAGATGGCATTTCTAAGTGGTTCATGGTTCACAAGCGTACAGCTGGGTTGGTAGTACAAGTAACGTGGAATGCCCCATCTAAAAAGAAAAAGCGCAGAAGCGCAAAGGCAAAGGCCTTGGCTCTGTTTGATGTATAAGTAAGATGTGTTTTCCAACCCATATTATACTGTAAATAAACACCCAAATACTGAAATTTAAAAACCTGCTCAATGGTTATCCCATCTATTTTCCAATTATATGTTCTTCGGCTATTTGAGAAAATTAAAACTTTAGATTTAACATGGTTTATTGTAAGGGAATTAGACTTACAATATAGACCAAAAATCTTTAGAGCTCTCCTTAGACCAATTCTTGAAAAGGATAAAATCACTGCATCATCGGCATACAGTAAAAGGGGGCAACGATATTGAGCAAGATGAGGGGCATGAATATTTTCTTGAGATTCTATCAGGGGAATTCTCATATCACTGATAAAAAGGTTAAAAAGAAAAGGAGCAAGTATGCATCCCTGGCACACTCCCCTATTAATGGGAACAGAGTTTGATAGGTCACCAGCAGGGGTAAGTCTAACCCTGGCAGCTGACCCGTTATGCAGTTGAGTTATTAGCCACAATAGCCTTCTATCAATTCCCCATCTGGCCAGTTTTTCCCATAGTAATTCTCTAGGGATGCTATCGAAAGCAGCCTTCAGGTCAATAAATGCCGCACAAAGTTGGCCTCTATTTGGGGAAGAGTACTTCCGGATTAAATGATATAGAACCACCACATGATCAGTAGTAGATTGGTGCTGTCTAAATCCCGCTTGTTCTGGACCAATCAGGTTACTGTCATCTGCCCATTTGGTGAGCTTATTTAACAAAAAACGGGCATAAATTTTCCCAACTATGGACAATAAACTGATGCTCCTATAGTTCCCTGGGTCCTCTGGTGTGCCCTTTTTAAAAATTGGGATGATGATTGCATCCTTCCATATTTTTGGAACTTTACCACTGTTGTTAACTGCATCAAATATGGTAGCCAAAACTTTTGCCCACCAATCTGCATGGGTTTTTATGGCTTCCGCCGGGATGAGATCTGGGCCCGGGGCTTTACCATTTTTAAGTTCAAAAATAAGATCTAAAACTTCATCTGGGTCCGTTGGAGGCCAAAGAGGAAGATGATTATATAAATCATCATTTAAATCAGTAGTAATTTCAGGTAAAGTAAAGTAGTTTCTTAGGAAGGATTCCCATATTGGTGCAGAAATGACTGATAGAGGATAATTTCTGGATTTGCAGTTGATCAGAAGCCAGAACTGGCGGGAATCGCGAGAATTTGAGGCAGCCACCAATGCCTGCCATCTGTTCAATCGCCATTCCTGTTTGGCCCTTTTTTGTGATTGTTTATACAGGGATTTTGCCTGGTGGTATTCTTTGGGGAGCACATCTGCTCCAGAAATTTTATAGTCATTATAAATGGTACGTAGGATTTGTCTGGCATATTTGCAGTCAGAGTTAAACCAAGGGGCGCCCCTCTTGTGATGGATTCGGTTCACCTGATGGTCCGGAACGGTAAAAAAGGAAGTAAGCTCGTCCAAAAGATTAACAAAGAGATTAATAATTTGTTGTTGGTCGTAGGGAGTTGAGACAAAGCTCGAATAAGTTTGTATTATCGTCTGATGAAAGAAATCAGAGTATCTTTGGGCCTGCACTGCAGACCATTTTGTACCTTTAACTCTTGTAGCCGCACTTCTATCCATATATGTGGGATGCCTTTCTTCAACTAGGTCCCAATCAGTCCGCATTTTAGCGACTAAGGGGAGATGGTCACTTAGCTGCACATTATCGACTTTAAAATATAGAAATTTAAGAAATGCATTTTTAGATACTATAAAATAATCTAAAACACTGTTGCTTGATGAACTTAAGTGGGTAAATTCACCCGGAATGTCCGGGGTACAATTCCCGTTTAAAATTAACAAATTTAAGCGTAAAGTTAAATGATAAAGGAGGGTGCCCGCCACATTCACCCTAGAGTCTTTGGATTTTCTGTGGGTATGATGGGAGAAATCAGTAATCTGCTGAACAGGAGTGATCCACCATTGAGCTTTACAGAGAGAGTCCCAATTAGCAGCGATACGCGCATTAAAATCTCCTCCCAACACTGAGAGGGTATCTGGATACTTAATATAACAAAAGGTAAGATGGTCTTCCAGAGTTTCCCATCTGGAATGTAAGTCTGCTATTTGGCCTCCTGGAGGAAGATATACATTAGTAACTAATAACTCAAATTTACGGTTTGAAATCAAACCTGAAATCACAAAAGAGGGAGAAGATTTAATAAGGGTGAGTTTGGCGTGTAGTTTTAGAGACATTGCTATAGCCAAGCCACCCCTAGCCCGTCCACCTTTAAGGGACCGGGCTGCTGGAAGTGAGATAATTTCGTATCCATTAATTCTCAAGCAGTCCTCTTCCCAAGTCTCCTGTAAAAGGATTATTTGAAATTGGTTCAAGAATTTTAAGAATTCAGGGTCTGATTTCTTCCCCCTCCACCCTGCAATATTCCAACATAGGAATGAAAGCAAAGGGTGTTCTGGTTGATTATTTGATGGTCAAAAAGGGGGAGGGAGGGAGTCAGGAATTGAAGGGTTCTCAGTTCTAAAGATGTCAGTAATTTTGCCCGACAAGGTAGATTTTTTGGGCATGGTAGCCTGATGAGTAAGACCGCTTGTTACCCTAGAGATGGATTCTCGATTTGACATGTAAGGTTTGTCATTCGGAGTTTGTGTAATTTTGTTAATACGTCCTATCGGATCTTCAACAGTAATATCTTGGGACATGTTCAGCTTACTCACATTAGAAGAAAATGGATTAATACAATTGGATACCCGCATGTCCGTGCTAAGCACTTTATATGGGGTACCCAATTCGGACTCGTTAAGTTCTCTCATTTTATCCCAGGCTGACGAAGTAGCTATATTTGCCTCGGAGGGAAGTTGTATGGGAGATGGGACTGAAGGGGAACTTTTCACCTCCGGCTTATTGGAAAGTGGGTTCATCTCTGCAGCTACCTGCCGGCAGAGAGGGGCAGATGGTTTTCCAACCCACAACTCTAGCTCATGATGGTATAGACGGGGGGCAGAGTTTGAAGCACAATCAAGCGGGTTTTGCTTGAGTGGCTGCATCTTTTCCTTCGTCAGGGTTATCAAACAAGAGCGCAGGGTGTCAAGTTTGTGGAGTATTTCACTCTGGGCTTCTTGAGGGAGAACTTGGTAGGAGTATAATAAGTTGTTTTCAAAACTATCAAGGTCGTTTTGAAGGGAGAGAATTCAATTCTCTAGCCTTATTGTCTAGTCTTTTAATCCAGTTTTATAATCTGATATTATAGCTTGTAAGGCCTATAGGAGTTTTTTCCTTCTGTATCAATATTCTGCCTCTGTTCATATCAATATTCTACATGCTGTGTATAGAGTGAGCACCTAAGAGAGGCCCCTTATTCTGCATAGCATGAAAGGGTCATCTTGACCCAAGCTGGCTTTAAACTTTCTGGCATGAAAAGCCCATTCCAATTAAGTCCTGGTGAGAGGGTCATCTTGACCCAAGAAGTCTTGGCATAGAATTCCAATTAGTCCTGGCATAGAAGCTGCTTTCCCTTTTGAGAGAAAGTTGCCTTTTTTTTGTTCAGAGCTGTGCATTCACCTGTCTAAGGCTGCGCAGACAGTCTGTTGCCTCTCTGGAGAGAGAGAGAGATGGATTTTAAGCTGGATTTTTGGGCTGAAAATCTTCTTATTTAGAAGGGAAAGAGACCCTCTTTCTCCCTGAATACAGGTAGGTTCTCCTTCTGAAAGACATTTAAATTCATATGGCTGGCTTTAGAGCTGTCCGGCAGTGGAGTTTGCTACCAAGGAGAGACCCCTTTCTTTGAAGGTCTTTAAGCAGAGGCTTGACAGCCATTTGCAGGCATACTTTGATGGTGTTTCCTGCTTGGCAGGGGGTTGGACTGGATGGCCCTTGTGGTCTCTTCCAACCCTATGATTTTATTCTATCCCTAGGCAAGCTCCTTCTGACATTCCTGCTTTTTCTGAAAGCTCTCTTTGTGCTGAAGTGCAAACCTCTCTAATGTTTCCTTTTAAGTATACTGTATTGATGTCACCTGAGTTTGGGAAACTTTAGCCCCATGTATTTGATATTATTTTCTGGCTTTTGTATTGGTATAATGTTCAGTTTGTTTGTAGTTTCTCTAAGTCCTTTTATTTGAAATTTAGTTTTTACCTGTTTGAGGCTCTCTTTGTGAAACTTTTTTGTGTATATTCTCTCTTTGCTGGCATATTATTAATCAATGGAAAGCTGTAGCTAAGAGTGCCCCTTCCCGTGGAAGGTACAGAAATTGGCCAGAGATGTGAAGGGGATTGGATAATGCTTTGATGGGTGATCCTACCAATTAGAGGGAAAGGCAAAAAGCTTTAATTATAAGAGCTAGCCAAAGGGCAGACTGACCCATAGCGAGAAGCTTTAACTTTCACCCAAGTAATGAACTCAGGGCTGTTCTGGCCAGGAGACAAAATGAGTCATTGAATAGGTGGCCTGGCACATGAAGACAGGCAAGCACCAGGAACTCAAGGCCATAGTGACCTTTTGCTTTGATATTACTAATGGTGTGACGTGCATGAACTCATGAATTCATAATGAGGGGAGAGGGATTCTGAACAGGATAAAAGCTGTATGTATCTTTTCGCCTGTTGTATTTCGCTGTGCATTATCACGCGGATGCCTTCTGCTGTCCTAGGCAGTCAGAATATAAATACTTTCTCTACTACATGTCTTCGGAGTCGTTATTGACCCCTTTTCTCTCTCAACTCGTGGTGCATCGCGAACCCCAAGGTTAACGGAAATGGTCAGCCATGTAAAAAGGCTACATTTTCCTTGATTCGTCGCATGTGTAAGCCCATGGGAGTCCGTCTTTTGGTGGTCTTTGGTAGTCAAGTCGGTCGGGTGATTAAAGTTTCCATCTGAGGTGATTATATCAATTAGGGCAAGTTGATCAGTCTTATGTTGAGGGATTTTTGAAAAAGTTACAAAATGAGGAAAAAGAGGTGTTGGAGGCGCCTCATTTTTAAAATGTCTTGATATTCTTACGCCGCTTATCTTCAGACGATCTCTACATTTGTACACTGTTTTTGCCAATCTCCAGTCTCGAAATGAGACCACCGCCCTAGCATGAACGCCGTCGAAGTGTAGATATTCGACATAAGCTAGGTCCGTAGGATTGATAAGAATACCTGGCATATAGGCCTTTAAAAAGTCCCATAAGTGGGCTTTACGCTCCTCTTGTCGTTGAAATCCTGGGGGCTTAGGGTATCTTGACAGAACAAGTTTGTCTTGAGACAATACCAATTTCCAGTTATTGTTTGGCGGAATTTTCTTCTCATGGGGTTTGGGTTTATCTGCAGATAAGACGTAGGCCCAAGGATCTTGAATCAGGGGATCTTGCCTGACATTTGGTGTGTATAGGTACACTTGGGAGTCCAGAGATTCCAATGCACGATCTGAGCAAGAGATTAGGGTATTATTTCGCTTAGATAGCTTGCGTGGCTCCTTGACTGGAGGTATCACCGAGTTCCCACTGTTTGAGGGACTCTCAAGAAGTTTAAATAGCTTTTTGAAATTCATTTTTTTATATTTCATTGCCTTGGCGTTTTTAACATTTTTGCTCTTCTTTACATTGGTGAATCTCCTTTTGTGAGCTTTAGCTTTAGCCCTACAGCTTCTTTTTGTCTTCTTTAATAATTTATTTTTACGAAAGAGGGAAGAGGGGTTACTATTGCTTGCGGGTTCTGTGGTCTCACTGCCATGTTTCCCCCCAAAAGGTTTTACAAGTGTCTGTCACGATGGTCCAAATTTTAGTACAAATGGCAAGAAAGGATTTTATGAGTTCAATGTCCTCTGTTAAAAGCACAAGCCACTTTATAATTGAAAGATCCTCTTCCTTTGTCTCAGTGGCTCGAGAATTAGGATCATTAGTTGTTTTAGCATTTCCATAGGACAGTTCTGCAATTTGCTTTAACATTAGTTCCTCGATTATTTGGGCTTGGAGTAACTCGTGGGGTGTTCGGGATTTAGGACTCAGTTTCTGAGGTGACTCAGCAGTTCTAACGCTTACCTTTGTCCCCTTGGTGTAACTTCCCTCAGCACAATCCTCTCTCTGCACAGCAGGTCCTTCATTGTGGATGTTAGGAGGCTCGGCGAGGGAGGGGATAGAGTCTGGGTCCAGCTGTTTCTTAGTCACCCCCACTTTGCCCTTGCTCCGATAGCAACGAGTAATTTTTGTTTGCACTTTCTTAGGAGTAGGTCTTTTTGTGCAAGATCCCAAATCTTTCAGTGGAGGCCTTGAAGTTTTACAGCCACTCTGAGTCGACACCATTATTTTGCTTAAAGTTTAAAAAAGTCACACTGCCATTCATTAGCTGAGATAATAATGGCAGGGAGTACAAACAGGCAGAGATAAAGATGAAAGGATGGTTAGGGTGAAGGCGGCCACAAAATATGAGGCTTCCTTCACTCCCCTGGCTCGTATCCAAGTGAAAATCAACAGTTTATAGCAACTTCCATGAATCTTGATTCCTTTAAAACATTTAGGATAAAACTGGATGGTTTAAACTAAAAACTAAGCTAAAAAAGTTAAAAGATAAAACAATATAAAACAGTAAAAATCAAGGAAAAACAAACCAGGGAGGTACTGCAATCAGAGAGAGATGTTACTCCCTCCCCTGTTAATGAATGACCAAAGCTCTCCCCTCTCCTTGTTGATTTCATTTGCTTCAGGAAATTTATACACTGCTTGACTGCATGAATGAAGGGGCCAGGCTCTCTGGGTCCTGGCATGGCCGTAGCTCTTAAAGCCAGAGCACTTGGGACCTCCTTTCTCTGAGAGCCAGTGTGGTGTAGTGGTTAAGAGTGGTAGACTCGTAATCTGGGGAACCGGGTTCGCGTCTCCGCTCCTCCATATGCAGCTGCTGGGTGACCTTGGGCTAGTCACACTTCTCTGAAGTCTCTGAGCCCCACTCACCTCACAGAGTGTTTGTTGTGGGGGAGGAAGGGAAAGGAGAATGTTAGCCACTTTGAGACTCCTTCGGGTAGTGAAAAGCGGGATATCAAATCCAAACTCTTCTTCTTCTTCTTCTCTGCCAGCCCTTCATGCTCTGGGCTGCCTCTTTCAGGCTCTGATGATGCCCTTCAGGTCACTGAAGTGCAGAGAGATGGAAGGAATTGGTCACAGTGGGCTGGCAAGGATATACGTATTTCTGTTCTGCCAATTCGGTGGTGGTTCCCGGTTTTCTCCAGACGCCCCTCCTCACACACAAACACCCCCCAATAATTGGGGCTGCCAACATCTGAGCCAGTGTGGTGTAGTGGTTAAGAGTGGTAGACTTGTAATCTGGGGAGCTGGGTTCGTGTCCCCGCTCCTCCACATGCAGTTGCTGGGTGGCCTTGGGCTAGTCACACTTCTTGGATGTTAAAAAATCTGATAAAAATTTCCAATTAAAAGCACAAATATTACAAGCTTGAACATTTCATTTCCCTACTCCCTCCTCTCCCACCGGAGGGAGCAATTTACCCTCGCCCCCCTCTCACAGGAGCCATTAAAATCATTTTAAATTCACCCCCATTCAATATTCTAATTATTCTAATTATTGCTTATTCCCGACCTGCCTACTGGGTCAGGTAAACATACATTCAATCCTATCCCATGACTTCCCCAGCCCCCCCCCCCATGCTGATTCCATAATCAAATATAATTTACAGTTTTCCTCTCTCATTTTTAAAATCTAGTTTAAATGCCTTTTCTTTCCTTCTAAATAATTCAGTATATAACATATATATTCTTACCTAATTCAGTAACATTTGTCCTCCTTAGCTTCTTTATGCTTCTGTAATTTTTCTAATCACACTTCTTGGATGTCTCTCAGCCTCACTCACCTCACAGAGTGTTTGTTGCGAGGGAGGAAGGGAAAGGAGAATGTTAGCCTCTTTGAGACTCCTTTGGATAGTGATAAAGCGGGATATCAAATCCAAACTCTTCTTCTTCTCCTCTCCACTCATCTCTTCTAGGATCAGGTGCTTAAGGCGCCTTTTCAGCTGCTGCCACAAGGTGGCCCCCCAGCAAGGCCCAGAGCAGCCCGTGGCGCCAGGTGAGCAAGTGGCAGGCATGGGCATGGGGGGGGGGGCAACTAGTCAAAGGATGCAAAGATCCAGATGGCCTCATCCAAGCCAAGGTCCATCGGGCCAGGGGCTGGAAACCCAACCCCCCCAGCTGCCAACCTGTTTTGTGGGGTCCAATGAAGGAAGCAGGGGGCAGGGCTGTGGGGCATGGCTGGGGGGGAGCAGTTGTCAGCGGGAGGGGCACCTTCCCTGGGGTGCCCCATTCTGGGGAAAGGAGGCCAGGATTGGCCCCCAAGTCCTGGGGTGTCCCACCCCTGCAGTAGGACTTGGAATCCAGGAGAAAACTCTTGGAATAGCCTTGCCAGGTACTCACCTCTTCCCACGTCCTTCTTTTTGCAGTTCTGCTGCGGTTCCCCATCCCTTCCGCAGGGGTGAGTATCGGAGAAAACAAGAGCAGGGACTGGATCCCTCAGACCTCTCCCCCCCCCACTGCCTGGGCTCTTTGCCCCCCACTCTGCAGTCTCAGATGCGGAGTAGCCCTCCCCCCACTCGGAACTGACAGCCTGACGTTTGCATTTCAGCTGCTGGAGGAGGAACAGCTGAAACTCCTGGGGGTCATCCAGAGCTGCCAGGCAGCTGAGCTCCGAACCCTGAAGTGCTCCAAGCAGGAAACGGCCAAAGCCATTCTGGTGAGTGATGGGTGGTGTGAGGGACCCCCGCGGGGAGGTGGGGGGAAGGAGGGACTTTAGGGCTTCTGCATCTGCGGAGAGGACCACCCTGCCGGCTTAGGGCATGGGGTTGCCATTCCCCTGGAAAGCCAAGCCTGGTGTTTGGGGTCAGAGCTGTCCTCTGGAGGCCTTGGAAAAAGCTGATTTTCCTCCTCTGCTCTCTTCCAGGACATCTTGCGGCCCTTGGAGCACTCCAGGGTTCGGAGCCCCCTCACCCTGGCCCTTGCCTTGGAGGCCCTCCTCCAGCTAAGGTGAGTGGGGTCTTTGGCATGGGTGGGGTTGTGGGGGGAGAACTCCAGGGGGAGTTCCGGGTGGGAAAGAGCAGGCAGGAGGGAGAAGGGGGCAAGGGAGACTCAGAGGAGGCAGGCAGCGTCAAACCCTCTCCCTTTCATCTCTGCAGTACTATGCACCCCAAATTCAGCAGCGATATGCTCAGTTTGATCCTCCATAGGACCTTGGAAGCAGTACTGGAGGGCCCAGAAATGGAGGAGGACCGAGAGGTATGTCCTTTGTCTTGAATTCCCTCTTTCTTCTTCTTGCTCACACACTTGCAGACTCTAACCCTGCATTCAAACTCTCCTCTCTTTTCCCACAGAATCTCAAGCAGCACTACAGGCTCCTTCTGGGAAGTCTCCTCATAGCAGCGCCTAATCCTGGCACCCTCCTCCAACTTCTAACTGTAAGTGTCCCGATAGCATCGGGGTGGTTATAGGGTTGCCCCCTCCCCGTCCCTTAGCCAACGGACTGCCCTATTTCTGGGGCACAGAGCCTGTTTGGCCCCCCGTTTGGTCCAAGACCAAAGCTGGCAAACCCTCATGGTCCAGAAGTGCCAGGGACTCCGTGGTGGGGGCAGTGGGGGCCACTTTGGCCAGACTGGCCCCTGACTCTGAGACGCTCTTTCCTCCTGCAGGACCTCCGAGGATACGCCCTGGGTGAAAGCGGTGAGGCTCAGGATTTAGCCGCCAGGAGCATTTCATTGCTACTGAAAATTGCCCGCAGATACCCGCGCCTTAGAGTACGTACCTCGCTTTCTTCTATTCGTTTCTCTGGTTGCTTCCATCCCTCCAAGAGCACATCGCTGAGTGATGCAGCGGTGTGTGTCCCTGGCGCCAGGATGAGGCCAGAGGGTTTTCCTGCCCCTTTTGCTGCTGCTGCTGCTGCCCTTCCACCTCTGCCCAGGAGGTTGCAGGACCCAGGGAGGTCCTCTGGAACAAGGGATTGGGCCCAAGACAGAGCGAGACCCGGCTTTTCTGGCTTGGCGCTGCTTCTGTGCTCTCTTGCTCCCATCTGACCCCAATATTTCTTTCCTCTGCAGATGACGGTTATTCGGCCGGACCTGGCCTGCTTTCGGCTGAAGGCTGAAGAAGGTAAGCCACAACACCGTGGAGACAGCCAACTCCCTTGTCCCTTCTTTGCTCAAGACCCACCTCCCAGGTCTTCTTGCTGGGAGTCCTGCAGAAGCTGCTTCCTGCCTGGCAGGCCTTTCCCACCTGGCCTGGGAGGGCCGCGTCTGGACTGACTCCAGCTACATTTCCAACCTGGGACTGAAGGATGGGTATAAATGTGGAGGCCTGTGGGAAAATCTAATTCTCCTTCTCCTTCTCTTCCATCCAGACGACATCTTCATTGAAGAAATATAGAAAGAACTAGACACAAGACACGTCATATGGGGACTTCCGGCAAGGCAGCGAGCAGCTCCTGAAGCCAGCCAGAGCCAACTGCGCTCCTGCAAGAGATCAGGCGGGGGCCCAGAGGAAGGCCGCACAACAGAAGAGACCACAGAAGAGAAGATATTACTTCTTAATTTTCTTTAAAAATATTTTTTTTGGAAATAAACTTTTTTCTGTTTTTTTTAAAAAAAGTTTCCCTGGATTCTTTGAAAAAAAAATCTGGTAACCTTTTCTTAATCTCCTCACCACCACCTCTGGTTGTTTTATTATTATTATTATTATTATTATTATTAATACCCTGCCCATCTGGCTGGGTTTCCCCAGCCACTCTGGGAGGCTTCCAACAGAATATTAAAATACCATGATTCATCAAATATTAAAAGCTTCCCTAAACACCTATGGGCACAAACTCCAGGAGGGGTGCAGTTTATGAGCACCTTGGGTGAATGAGGGGACTTAGTATCCTGTGGGAACCCCCCATTTCTCCCCCCGCTCCCCACAATTGCTGGTGGAGCAGCAATGGCAGAGGAGATTTCCACAACAACAAGACCTCTGGGGGCCTCCATCCGTGGTCGGCAGCATCTACAGAATGGCAGAGAGCTTCTTCCAGCCCAAGGGCCACATTTCCTTCTGGCAACCCCATGATCCTGGTGGATGTGGGCAGGGCAACAAATGGAAATACAGTGGTACCTCGGTTTAAGAACAGCCCAGTTTAAGAACGATTTGGTTTACAAACTCCACAAAACCGGAAATGGTGTGTTGGTTTGAGAACTTGACCCTGGTCTATGACCGGAATCCAAATGGAATCCCCTTTTGTCTGTAGACTGGCTGCTACCCCCCCCTTTACAAACACCCCTTTCTTTTCATTCTATCCTTTTTGATCATGTGAGTACTTAGAAAAGGATGCTGTGATTGCTAAGACCCAGCATGGGTTTCTCAAAAACAAGTCATACCAGACAAATCTCATTGCTTTTTTTTTTGTTTGGTTTGTTTTGTTTTTGGATAGAGTTACAAGCTTGGTGGATGAGGGGAATAATGTGGAAATAGTGTGTCTCAATTTCAGTAAACCTTTTGTCCAAGTCCCCCATGATATTCTTCCGAGGAAGCTGGTAAAATGTGGACCCAAGGTAATTGTTGGGTGGATTTGTTCGGTGGATTTGTTGGGTGGGTTTGTAGCTGGTTTGACTGACCCAAAGAGTGCTCCCTAATGGATCCTCATTATCCTGGGAAAAAGTGACAAGTGGGGTGCTGCAGGGTTCTGTCCTGGGCCCGTTGCTGTTCAACATCTATAAATGAAGGAATCGAGGAGATGCTCATCCAATTTGCAAGTGACACTGGAAGAACATGCACAAATATAAGATGGGGGGCACCTGGCTTCCCAGAAGTACACGTGAAAAGGATCTAGGGGTCTTAAAGGTAAAGGTAAAGGGACCCCTGACCATTAGGTCCAGTCGTGTCCGACTCTGGGGTTGTGGCGCTCACCTCACTTTACTGGCCGAGGGAGCCGGCATCCAGCTTCCGGGTCATGTGGCTGGCATGACTAAGCCGCTTCTGGTGAACCAGAGCAGCGCACGGAAACGCCGTTTACCTTCCCACCGGAGCGGTACCTATTTATCTACTTGCACTTTGACATGCTTTCGAACTGCTAGGTTGGCAGGAGCAGGGACCGAGCAACGGGAGCTCACCCCATTGCGGGGATTCGAACCGCCAACCTTCTGATCAGCAAGCCCTAGGCTCTGTGGTTTAACCCACAGCGCCAGCCGCAAAAAGAAGGAAAAAGCTTCCCAATACAGGAGTTTCAGGATAAATTCCCATGTTGAAGCATTTCTTTTTTATATAAATACTTTTTATTAGTTTTCAATTACAAAGATCCAACATATGCCTTATTACATCAATACCAAATTACAATGCCTATGTTGAAGCATTTTTAATTCCTATGCAACGCAACCACCGAACAAGACCCGTTGGCATTTGAGGGGGAAGCAGGAGAGAAGACGTTTCCGACTCTCGCCCATCTTCGCTCCATTTTCCTGCTGAAGCTTATTCCCTCTGATATAAAAAATTCTGTAACTGGGTCCGTCTCCAGAAGGGAGTCTGTAACCCCGGGAAGAGCGCTATAATTTAAGAGCCCCTTCCCGACAACGCAGCACAAAGACAAAGGCAATACCGAGTCTCCCAAAGCAAGGCCTTGTTTATTAGAAACCGTTGCAACAGGATGTTTTGCAAGCAAACAATGGAGCGCAAGCTCCTATATAGACTTTTGAAATTGCCCCCCTTCAAACATCATACATGCATCAGAATTACACCACAAATTGGGATGGTCAGAGGTGGTAACCTGAGAATTCTCACACCAGAGACTATCACTCAGGCAGAGGGCTGCTCACCTCCTTCCTCATTGCAGAGAAACAGTTTGTCAGTTTGGGAGTGAAAAATGGTGTGAGGCCTGTTCTTCCTGTGTTTGCTTGGTGAATTAATAATATATATTATATATATAAATAAAAGACCTTAAATTCTTTTTGTTGTCGTTCAGTCGTGTCCGACTCTTCGTGACCCCATGGACCAGAGCACGCCAGGCACGCCTATCCTTCACTGCCTCTCGCAGTTTGGCCAAACTCATGTTAGTAGCTTCGAGAACACTGTCCAACCATCTCATCCTCTGTCGTCCCCTTCTCCTTGTGCCCTCCATCTTTCCCAACATCAGGGTCTTTTCTAGGGAGTCTTCTCTTCTCACGAGGTGGCCAAAGTACTGGAGTCTCAACTTCTGGATCTGTCCTTCTAGTGAGCACTCAGGGCTGATTTCTTTGAGAATGGATAGGTTTGATCTTCTTGCAGTCCATGGGACTCTCAAGAGTCTCCTCCAGCACCATAATTCAAAAGCATCAATTCTTCGGCGATCAGCCTTCTTTAAATTCTTACAACACCTCACGTGTCTTCCACGCAGACACGCAAAAGGTATTAATAACCATATTGTTTGCTGGCAGGGAAAATAGCAGCTGGGTGGTGATGGTGAGGAGAACCTTCAGCGGGAAAACTGAGTGCAAAGAGCTGGCGTGCCCTTAGATCGCTGCCTTCCTCTCCCGACCTTAGCTCTAAAACACTCGGCACGGAGGTCTGGGTTGCATACACACCATACCCTTAAAACACATTGCTTCCCCCACAAAAAATCCCAGGAACTGTACTGCACTCCTCAGAGAGTTACATTTCCCAGCTCCCTTAAACTACACTTCCCAGGATTCTTTGGGGGGCAGGGAGCCATGTGCTCTAAAGGTACGTTGTGTTCTAAGGCAATAAAAGGCTCCGCCATTTTGTGTTCATTTCCTTGGGATGCAGGCGGCTCTGTGGGACTGAATTCTGAGCAAGCAGACACAAGGATTTGAGCACCCAGTAGATCTCTCTCTCTCTCTCTCTCCGTATTTCCAAGGGATGAAGCCATAGCTAATTTTTAACCAGCTCACTAAATGCAGAAGTTCAGATTATAGTGGGCTCTCCCAAGATTAGTATTGCTAAATGTGTGGCAATTTCAGAAGCTGCAGAGGAAGCTACATTGAAACAGGCAATATTAATCGTCATCAAAGTGCTGGTACAAAGCGCAATCTACAAAGTGCAATATACAAAGTGCCATATAATGTTCAATATAATGTTAAAGATGGTATTGCAAATGTCTATCAGACGCGTGGGTCCATCCTCACAATTTACACAAAGTCACTCCAACATGTGGGTGTGTTCTCCCGACGGGTGGCTAGCTTCAAACTTCCCGTTTCACCAACAGTTTCTTCAAGGTCTGGACTTTATCATCAAATCAATGATGAGAGTCTGAGGCACTTTGAATAGCTTAGTTATGTTTTATATCCTAGTTCTGATTTGATGATAAAAGTGACTTTGTATAAATTGTGAGGATGGACCCACGCATCTGATAGACATTTGCAATACCATCTTTAACATTACATTGAACATTATATGGCACTTTGTAGATTGCACTTTGTAGATTGCACTTTGTACCAGCACTTTGATGATTTAAAGCATATATAGGCTTTGCCTCTGAGGAAATATCTATGAATGCTTTTTGTATGATGATATTGTCAGTTTAGTTTCATATTAATACAATTCTTCCAGTGATATACACGGTTCTGTATTTTATCTGAGGTACAGATACCGTGACTGTCTGTTGTTGTTTCTACTGTGTAATATTAATCGTCAGGCTGTAGCCATGTGCATAAAAATTCCTTATTGTCTAATATTTACAGAAGATGCACAGAAGTTTTGTTACTGCTGCACCCCGTCTTAATTATGTAAGGTGCAAAGCACCTTTTCCCGCCCGAGGGCCGCTTTCTCTTCCAGGGGCCACATGCCCTTTGGTGGGCAGGGTCAGAGATGAAAGAGGGTGGGGCAACAAAAGCCAAAGTTACCTTTGCACAGGAGGCTGATTTCCACACCTGTTCCTCCTCATTCCAGGTGAGCAAAAAAAAAACATTTGTCAGAGTTCAAGGAGGAGGCATCCCAGCCGGGGGGAAACCCTCGAGGAGGGTGCAAAGGGTGACACAGGTGGCAGGAGCAGGGCAAGGTGTGGCCTGATGAAATCCTCAAAGACTAGCTAGAGAGGCTGCACGAATTGCGGATGGGAGTGAGGCCTCTTCAGCATATCGCGCACTGGCTGCCGATTCGCTACCAGGTGCTCAAGGTGTTACTATTAGCATATGAAGCCCATAACAACTTGGGACCAGTTTACCTGCAGAACAGCCTTACTCCACATGCTCCTGCTTAATCACTTTTAATCCATGGAACTGGCACTGCTACCAGGAACTGCCTGCTGTGCATTTGTAAGAACCCAATGTGAGAGACCCTTCGTTGCACTCCAAGAGCCCTCACACTGTAAAACGTTTCCCCAGACCGTGTCTCTCCCTAGGTTTCACCGACGACTAAAATGAATCCTAAAGTGTTAATATGAGAGATGTCTTTGGGGTACCTCAGTGCTTCACGTTCGAACCAACTCTTGCCACCTTGGGATCTCCTGCCCTGGGTTCCCAAACTACTGCAGCTTGCCTTCCCTTTTTGGCAACTGCGTGGCACCTTTGGCTTCACTGCCCAGTCCTCTGTATGCCAGGAAAATAAGCCCCCCGTTCCCTCTATCACAGGAAACCCTTAGTGCTTTTTCCCTCAGCCACACCTCTTGAGGCACTGACACACTGCCAGAGTCCACGAACGTTGAAACACAAAATATGTTTATTGAGGTAACTTAAATAACATGGATGTTCAGGTATATAGCGGTTACAAATTTTTCTCTTCAGGTACGTAAGCTTGGTTACAACATTAAACAGGATAAAAGTCTTTCCTTCCCTAGCCTAAGCCTAACCTCCAACCCGCTCACCCTCAATCCCTGACCCACAACAACCGCCCAACTGCCATTCTCCCCCTTTTAAAGGTCGAAAAGCCCCGCCTCTGCGATTGAGCTGCCAGTCATCTAGAGTGGGTGTTAACTCTTTACGCTCTGGGCCACTGACCATACCCAGGCTCAGGCATGATTCGTCACACCCGACTCTTTAGTGTGGCAGCGTCTACACTTTGGAACTCCCTGCTTATTGATCTCAAGCAAGTACCTTTGCTGTGCTCTTTTCAGCGCCTGCTTATCTTCTTTAGACAAGTCTGTTCAGATGCTTAGGAAGTTGGGGTTAATTTTAACCCGTTTTAGTATTTTAACTTTTGTATGTTCTAAAGTGTGGTTGTAATTTTTTCCTGACTTTGATTGTTTTAGCTTTTTGTAGACCGCTTTGAGGTTTCTTACATTCATATACATTTTATGAAATAAATACAAAAAAGCGTCGTTCCAGTTTTGCAGATTCCACCCCCCACCCCTGCTCCCTGCCCAAGCGTTTATTGTTTCCAGATCTGGTTCCGTTGTTCTAAGTGGAAAAAATGAACCCCTTGGCCTGCTGTCCTTCTATTGAGCTCTAGCCATGAAGGGTGTTACAGTTTCAGCAAATTTGGGTGGAAATTCATGGCCTTCTGAGCCATCATCTGTCACTGTATGGGAAGCATGAGGACAGATTCTGGAAGCAGGAGGTCACTTCCTGCCCCCTGACGAGAGACCTGTGCCTCCTCCTTCCTGGATTCACCCCCAAAGCCATGGGTCACTGTGGATGTTTTAGAAATTAAGCATGATCCATTCTTTCATTAACCACAACAGGTGATCATCACTCAACAGAGGGTCAAGGAGTCCATGCTGGGAGGGTGGAAATGGAAATACAGTAAATGCTTTCTGTTGAAGGCTCAGGGATTGTCAGCTGTGCCAGTGCCAACAAAATGTTGTGGCATCAGCCCTCAAAATAAGCTGTCTCCTCCCAGAGGATAACATCTGTCTGTGTTCTTGTTAAATGTTGGTCATTGAGCACCGCACCCTTTTATCTTCAATGAGCAGGCCCACACAAGAACGGATCATTCATGCGGCCTTAAAAAACAACAAAACTCATGTTGCAGTGCAACCGCAAGCAAAACACGCACACACAGAGAATTCTCCTGAAATGAAAGAAATGGAAATAAGAAATGGAAGAAAGGGGAAATCACGAAAGGAGAGTATAAACGAGCAGGCAACAGTTGCAGGGAGAGGGACCTGAGCATGTTTAGCCTGGAAAAGAACAGAATTAGAGGAGATGGTAAAGGTAAAGGGATCCCTGACCATTAGGTCCAGTCGTGTCCGACTCTGGGGTTGCGGCGCTCATCTTGCGTTAATGGCCGAGGGAGCCGGCGTACAGCTTCCGGGTCATGTGGCCAGCATGACAAAGCTGCTTCTGGCGAACCACAGCAGTGCACGGAAACGCCGTTTACCTTCCCACTGGAGCGATACCTATTTATCTACTTGCACTTTGACGTGCTTTCGAACTGCCTAGTGGGCAGGAGCTGGGACCAAGCAACGGGAGCTCACCCCGTTGTGGGGATTCGAACTGCCAACCTTCTGATCAGCAAGCCCTAGGCTCAGTGGTTTAACCCACAGCACCACCAATTAGTATATAGATTTAATCAAGACAAAAAGAAAGGATTCGAACAAAGCATATCAAAATTACAGAGTGAATTATTACAACCCAAAAAAAGATCATTTCTAGAATGTACAGTCTCTTGCTGGAGTGGGAGTTGAAAGATGAAACAACTAAAGATGTGATGATTAAATGGGCAAAGGATGTTGGACATGTAATTGAGTTGGAAAGGTGGGAGAGATTATGGAAGGTTGACATGCACTTCATGGCATGCTCAACGATTAAGGAAAATATGATGAAGATGTTCTATCGTTGGTACACCACCCCCGAAAAACTATCTAAGATCTATAAAAAAAAAAAATCTAATTTATGCTGGAAATGCAAAAGGGAACCAGGTACTTTCTATCATTTATGGTGGGGATGTAAAGTTACAAAAAGGTTCTGGAGTTAGATTTATGATGAATTAAAGAAATTACTTAAAAATTCTTTTACCAGAAAACCAGAATCCTTTTTATTAGGGTTAATATCTGATGAGATTCCCCCCAAAATAAGAAAAACATTTTCCTTTATGCTACGGCTGCGGCCAGGTTGCTAATCAACAAAAATTGGAATGGGGAGAAAACCCCAACACTAGCAGAATGGAGAAACAAACTCTGAGAGTTTGTAGAGATGGTGAAATTGACCGCAAACATTAGAGGTCACTCAAATCAGGAAATAGTAAAGGAATGGGAATGGATGAAGGAATACATGAAAGTACACTGCTCCGGAACTGATATTTTGATGGATATGGTGTAAAACGTGCAGGGGAAAATAAGAATGAGAAAATAAAAATTAACAGATGATAATCCAATAAAAATTTAACACAACTAAGGGTTAGAAAGTAAGATACTGAGATCACGCATGGGTGAGGGAGAGTTGGGGGGGGGGGAGGGATAATGGGATAACATTGGCAGAAAAATTTGTAATTGCAATAATATTAGATAAAGGAGAGAGGAATTAAAGTTGGAAAATGTAATAGGAATTTTGAATGTTGAATATGAGAGATGTATTTTTGGAATTTCTTTGTTTTTATCCTCTTTTTGAAATGCGACGTTTGTATGAATGCTTTTAAGAAATAAAATTTATTTGAACACACACAAAATAAATGGAAGATGGAGAAAGCTTGTTTTCTTCTGCTCTGGAGGATATGACCTGAACCAATGGCTTCAAGTTATAAGAAAGGATTTTCTGACTAAACATCAGGAAGAACATTCAACAGTGGAATGGTCTCCCTCCTTCCTTGGAGGTTTTTAAGCAGAGATTGGATGACCCTCTGTCTTGGATGCTTTACAGTAGTTGAGATTCCTGCCGTGCAGGGGGCTAGACTAGATGGTCCTTGGGGTCCCTTCCAACTTTACAATTCTACGATTCCATTATTCTATGCTTGCAAAAATGTGTGCATTAGTCAAACTGGCCAATAAAAATGTACTGATTGGGAGAAATCTGCACTAAAATGCTGATGATTTTTTATATGGATTAAAAAAATAACAACAACAAGCTGCTGCAAAATGAATGAAGTTAAGTTTGGGGTGTGTGTGGAAATGAGAAACTGAAAGAACCCAACATCAACAGACCTTCATTCAATAAAACAGAAGTCTGGTAGGGCCTTGAATTTGCTAGTAGGTGATTACATCCCAGCTGAAAATAGTGACCTTCTGGGAACACTCAAGTCCTGTAATGTCAAATGCCATAAGGCTGCAAGACCATGTGTGTGTGGGGGGGTCATAAAGACCCCAAGTCAAGGCTTCCTCTTCCCCCAGTTTCAAACCCTTTAATTGCTTGATTCCATTAATTCTTTTCCAGTTGCAACCCACCGCGTGAAAGGGACGGTTTTGTTTTGTCTGTTCTGTTTCCCCTTAATCTCTTGGTCTCCCAAAGCATTCTTCTTACGATTCTGAGCTCAAATTTTAACAGTTTTGTGAACTACTGACACCCTGCTGTATCACACAACAGCAGTTTGAGACAGGAGCACGAAATGGGAAATGCGAAATTGATAGCTCCTGGTGTTATTTTTCTGGGAGAGGCTTTCTCTCCTGTTCAACCTTCCGAGTTCCTTCCTAAAAGGATATGTTGTGGAGAGGGATGTCAAAAACAAGTTAAACCACACACAACAAAACACCCCTCCCCTGAAATCCTACCTATAGTTGCCGGCCTTTTCCTTCCGGCAGGGCTGTGAATGGTATCTAAGAGGAACTTTCTCAGCCATGCGCTGAAAACATTTTAAAATACAGAGAGTGGGGAGCACGCAGGGATTGTAAAAGTGAAGCCCAAAGTGCCTGTTTGCTTGCCCAGTCCTGAGATTCTGGCCACTTGAGGCACTCGGAGTTTTGCCAGTCCAGCTCTTCAAAAGGAAGCTGCAGGGGCCTCTTCGTGGCTTGTTGGATCAACGTCTTAGCTGGTACTTAGCCAGGCATCTCTGCCTCTCTTGCACCTGCCGTTCTGTGAAACCCAAGCAATGCTTTGACTGATGCATTAAAGCAGGGGTCGGCAAACTAAGGCCCACGGGCCGGATCAGGCCCAATTGCCTTCAGGATCTGGCCCGTGGACTGTCCGTGGATTGGCATGGGGATTCTGTTTGTTTGGGCTGCGCCATTCCCCCCCCCCCGCGCGCCATTCCACCCCCCTCCCCTTTCCCTCACTCACACTGTGACGGTGCCTCCTCCCTCCCTCCTCCTGGCTTCTCCCCGCCCTGCCTAGAGGAGGAAGGGGGCTGGGCTGAGCTGACTGAGCGCCATTTTAGGCAGCCCCTCTCCAGAGCCAGCCCTTTCGCGCCACTCATCTTCCTTCCGCCGCCACCTCCCTGGTGCTCCTGTGGCCCAGAGAGCGGGCGAGCCTACTCTGCCTACCGGTACCCACAAGAAGCAGCAGCAGCAGTCAGGATTGGTGCTAGGGCTTCTTGCGCCCTAGGCGAACCACCTTCTGGCTCCCCCCGCCCCCCCCGCCAAAGCCTGCTTTAGCAGGAGGTGGGGGTGGAGAGGCAAGCAGCAGTTTCTCCACTGTAGCATAAAAGCTGCTGCTCACCCGTCCCGCCCCCCGCCCAAGCCTGCTTTAGCGGGAGCCGGGGTGGTGGTGTAGGGGGCAAGCAGCACCTCTCTGCTACAGCGGAGAAGCTGCTGCTAGCCCGTCCCGCACCAAGCCTGGCCAGCGCCCCCTCCATTTTGGCACCCTAGGCAATTGCCTAGTTCGCCTAAATGGACGCGCCGGCCCTGGCAGCAGTGGCGGTAGTGGTAGCCCCAGGGGTGGTAAACTCAGCAGCTGGAGGTGGGGAGGAGGACTGCTTGCCCCCCTCGCCTCTTCTTCCAGCTCCCCTTTCCCGGTGCCGCTTCTCTGGCCCGCCACAAGGTCTGAGGGACAGTGGACTGGCCCACGGCTAAATTTTTTGCTGCTCCCTGCATTAAAGCCTTGAGCAGAAACTGATGAGGGCCAGGGCAACCAGCCATCACCGGTATGTGTACGTGCTCTCTCTCTCTCTCTCTCTCCCCCCCCCCCTCGCACCCACCAGAACAAAGCACAGTGAAGTGCCTGTTGCAGCGTAGGCAGGCACCACAGCTGCCTACACACAATACCTGGATAGCACATTCAGCCCCTCAAAGAATTCTGGGCACTGTAGTTTCCCCCTCGCCTCCTGCCCCAGCAGAGTTGCAAGTCCCAGCCACCCTGAACAAACTGCAGTGCCCAGAATTCTTTGAGGGGGAAATGTGTCTCAAAAACGTCTTAAAGTATGGTTACCAGACGTCTCTGTTTCCCGGGGACAGTCCCCAGATTTACAAATCTATCCCCAGACAAAACCCGTCCCCGGATTTCATTTAATGTCCCCAGATTTATATTTTAAATGTTGTAGATTTATTAGTAGGGAATGAATGTTGCGTGATTGGTTCAACGGCACAAGACACATCATGTGGGGACTTCTGGCGATGCAAAATGGCGGACGCCATGGCAGCGAGCAGCTCCTGAAGCCAGCCAGCGCCAACTACGCTACCAGGCTGGCTCCGGGCTGCTGAGACTGCCGCTGCTGCTGCCACTGCCAAGGGGAAACCGGGGATGCCCGGCGCATCAACTGGGGGAACCACTGACACACACACCCCGCGACCCAAATCAAGCTGGGGGCGAGAGCGCCTGGCCACCCAGCCGACTGCCCAGCGGTGCTCTGGGGCCAGGAAAACCCCGGAGCCAACGCAGGGAGAAGGAGAAGAGAAGAAGGAAGAGAGAGAAAGAAGAAGGAGAAAAAAGAGGGGAGCCCCGACCCGAGCCTACTCTATGGCGGCTAGTACTCCAAGAGAGCCGGAAGGCGCAGAGGAAGGCCACACGACAGAGGAAACCACAGAAGAGATTACTTCTGTTTTTTAATACCTTTAAAAAAAAATAAATATTTTTTTTCCTTTTTTTTTTTTAAAGTGTCCCCGGATTCTTTGAAAAAAAATCTGGTAACCTTATCTTAAAGGTACAGTGTGTCCGCAGCCAAAGAATGCCTGTCTGGTGGTTTTCTGTCCAAAGGTGGATGTCGCACCTTTGATAGTTCTTCTTGGCTTTTAATAGCGTTGCAAGGACACAGAGGCCCTATGACCGCCACCTGCTGGCCATAAAATGATTTCTCCTAGACTAGAATCATCCGTAAAGTCTCGTGTTCCTTATTTATTGCATTTCTATCGTGCCTTTCTTCCAAGGAGCAAAAGGTGGAGTATGTGGTTCTCCTTCTCCTCATTAAATCCGCACGACAACCCTGCGAGGTAGGCTAGGCTGAAAGTAGTAGTGACTGGATTAGGGTCATCCAGTGTGCTTCGTGAACAAGCGGGGATTCGAACCCTGGTCTCCCAGGTCTGACACTAACCACTACACCACACCACACCACACTGGCACTTACTTACTTACTTATTTCTATACCGCCCTATACCGGGAGGTCTCAGGACGGTTTTTGTAAGAACTGTGATTAGCTAGCGGCGGCGTGACGATCCTGGGGCCGGCCCCGATGCTTTTCAATAAATAAATAATAAATATTATTATTATTATTATTATATTTTTGTATCTGATTTTTGTTGGAAGCCGCCCAGAGTGGCTGGGGAAATCCAGCCAGATGGGCGGGGTACAAATAATAAATATTAAATATTATTTCACAACAAAACCCTTTGGAGTCCAATGATGATCATTTAATGAAGTCCGGGCTCGCCCGACACTCTAGCCCCTAGGCCAGTGTTTTTCAACCACTGTTCCGCGGCACACTAGTGTGCCACGAGATGTTGCCTGGTGTGCCGTGGGGAAAATTGAAAAATTACTTTATATATAGTCAATATAGGCACAGAGTTAATTTTTTAACATTTTTTAACATTTTCTAATGGTGGTGTGCCTCGTGATTTTTTTCATGAAACAAGTGTGCCTTTGCCCAAAAAAGGTTGAAAAACACTGCCCTAGGCCACACTGCATCTGAGCCCAAATCCTCTCCGCCTCGCCCACCTCACAGGGCTGTGTGTGGGATGCAAACCCAGCAGCCGCGAGTTCCGCAGGACTCCAGAAGGGAGCGAGGGGTTCCCGGGCGGCGCGTGCCAGCTGCCCCGCCCCCTCCGCTAGCCCCGCCCTTCCCCGCGCAGGTACTTCTGCCGGTCGCGATGCTCCGCGCGGAGGCTGCCGCTCGCGCTTGCCACGGGATCGCAGATGGGAGCCGAGCAACGCCGCGCCGCCTCCCGCCTCGCCCGGTGGGCCAGCCGCCTGCTGCTGCTGCTGCTGCTGCCGCTGCTGCTTCTTCTTCCCTCCTCCTCCGCCGTCGCGTCGCGGCCGGCCGGGCCCAGGATCGTCACGCCGGCGCTGGGTAAGCGGACCATCCGGAGACCGATCCTTTAGGCGCCGGCGGCTTCGGACCCGGCTCGCTTTGCGGGAGATAGGGAATTTCGGGAAGGGGCGTGCGCGGCAGTGTGGCATAGTGGGGAGAGCGCTGGACGCGGACCGGGGAGAGGCCGTGGGTTCAGATCCCGCCGCGCCCCGCGCTCAGCCACGAAGTGACCTTGGAGGCCGTTGAGCCTACCTCGCAGGGTGGTTGTGTGGGGATTAGATGAGGCTCGGGAGGACCGTATGCCTTGAGCTTCGTGGTCGGAAAGGTGAGGTAGAAATGCAACCAGTCATTCAATAAAAAATTGCTTAGCGTGTTTCACTGCATTTCCTTCAATCGGGACTCAATGATAGAATTACTGTACAGAGAAAAGGAAAGTTCAGTGTTATATCCAGTGGTAGTATAGTAACATATTTATTCATGGCAGCAAGCAGGTAAAAGACACGTGAAAACCCCAGCCCTGCTGCTATATGTAGGCACTTGGGCTAAACCCAGGTGAAACTAATTAAAAACAATTACTACCTTCCTTAACTAATTCCTGGCTGCTCTGTGTTACTGTGCCGTGCCGCAAATTCAATACACAACATTCAACATTTTAGTTCTTAAGGGTGCCTGCTTTGACATGACCTCTGCAGCGGTCAGTGGTGCCTACTCTTGTGCAAAGGGCTCCAAGCACACCACTGGCATTCTTGCACTTAAGTTAGTGAGCTTTGTGAGCTTAGTCAGGTTCCCCACCCCCAAAGGCTGCAATTCCCTTTGTGCTTACCTGGGAGTAAGCCTCATTGAATTCAGTGGGACTTACCTCTGAGCAGGCGTGCATTGATTGTATGGGTACATTAGGGAAGAAAGTCTTTGTGCATTTACTCAGAAGTAACTGCACTGCTTTCAGTGGATTTACTCCCTGGTAGGGATGACTGAACCCGTCCATTTTGGTGTCTTGATTTTGCAGTCTTAATTTCAGTTTTCCACATTAGTGTTCTTTTAATATATTTTCAAGAAAAGGTACTCTTGAGAATTTCTGAGCATTCTAGTCTGTTTCCCCTAAAATGCACATTTCTTTGTATGTTGCTTTGCCTAAAGCATCTTTGCCAAGCAATTATCTGCAATAGTATGCATAAGTTTCTTTCACCAATATGCCGTTTTAATTGGTATGGGACTCATGTGCCCACACTTACCCGGGAGAACACAGTGCAATTTGGATCTGAGCAAACAGCACAGTTTGGCCTAGTAGTCTTGAGTCTTTTTGCCTAAGAGCAAGAGAGCTGGGTTCAAATCTTTTCTCTCTCTCCCGTGTGTGAGACCCGCTGGACAGCCCAGGATTCACCCTCTGCTTTAACCTCACAAGAGGGAGAGTCTGCACTGCGGGACACAAAATGTTCAGCCTGAGTCTTTTCTGTGCCAAGAACTCACTTAGTGGTCTTGTGCGAACCTCCTTGGCTGCCTTATCTGCTCTGGGGAGAGAACACTAGCCTAAATAAAGATATTTCTGACATATTTATGCCCTCTCCCTGCCAAGGAGCTCTTGGTGCATGGCATGTAATTTCCCTCCTCTCCCTGTGAGGTAGGAGATGGAGACTGAGCCATGGTCACCCTGTGAATTTCATAGCTTGAGCAGGGATTCAACTGGCCATTCTTGCCTTCTGCCTATTGCTTGTGAAATGCTTCAAACACTCCCAGAGACTCCTTGGGGGTAACCAATGTGGTGCCATCTAGATGTTGTTCATTATTGCCTTTCTATACTGCCTTTTTTTCCTCCAAGGAGCTCAAGGTGGCAGACCCTGTCCTCAAGCCCTATGACAACCCTGTGACAGGCGGGGTGGGCTGACAGGCAGAGAGTAGCCCAAGGTCAGACCCAGTGGACTTCATGGTTCAGTGGGGGTTTGAACCTGGGTCTCTGTTTCCAAGGTTTTAGCTTCCCCCCCAATATATTAAGAATAAGAATAAATTTATTACTTGTACCCCACCCATCTGACTGGGTTGCCCCGCCCCCAGCCACTCTGGGTGGCTTCCAACAGAATCTAGCAGAACACAGCGAAACGTTTAGACATTGAAAACTTCCCCAAACGGGGCTGCCTTCAGATGTCTATGGAAAGTCATACAATTGTTCATCTCCTTGACATCTGAAGGGAGGGTGCCACTACCGAGAAGGCCCTCTGCCTGGTTCCCTTGCAACTTCGCTTCTCGCAGTGAGGGAACCGGCAGAAGGCCCTCGGAGGAGGAGGACCTCGGTGTCCGGGCTGAACAATAGGGGTGGAGATGCTCCTTCAGGTATACTGAAGGTCAGTACCAACACTTTGAATTGTGCTCGGAAACGTACTGGGAGCCGACGTAGATCCTTTAGGACCGGTGTTATATTGCCCTGGCGGCCGCTCCAGGTTACCAGTCTAGCTGCTGCAATCTGGATTAGTTGTCGTTTCGGAGTCAGCTTTAAAGATGGAGAAGCAGGACTGTTTCTTTCCATTGTTGGGTTGCTTAGGAATGAGAAGTGGGGGAGAATGTTGGCTTCCCTGCAATGTTTGCACGTAGACTCTTCTTCGGCAGCACTCTGCAGTAGACACACAGTGTTTTATTTATATCTGAAGAAGTGTGCATGAACACGAAAGCTCATACCAAGAACAAACTTAGTTGGTCTCTAAGGTGCTACTGGAAGGAATTTTTTTAATTTTTTTAAAATTTATGTTATACAATTTATACAGGGAAGGCACCTGCTTCATATCAATAGGCAAGGAGTTCCAAAGTGTAGGCCCTGCCACGCTAAATGATATATGTCACATAATGTTCTCTGGATTGTGGCTCTGTAGAGGAATGATGATCCCTGCCCTTTATCAGAGGAGATAACTAGGTGACTCTCTGGCCCTTTGGCTCTTATACCCAAAGGACATTAACTGGCGTTTTGGAGAGCTGATCTTTCTGAGCTATATCAATGAGTGTTGTTGTTTCAAAATGTCCCACCTTGTTTTAAGGGGGTGGCAGAAGACCTGGTCAGGGACCTATAATGTGGGGGATGCATAGCACAGAAAACGGGTTAGGGGAGTGGTCCAGCGAGTTCTGCTCAGTGTATATATTTCCTGACGGATTCTCCCTCTCTGGGTGTTTATTCTCTAGCTCCCAATGGTCTATTACATAAGAACATAATTAAGAGCCTTTGCTTCAATGGGCCACAGGCCCGTCTAGTCCAGCATCCTCTTCTCGCAATGGGAAACTCACAGGAGACGGCGCAAGAGCGGCCCTCTTCCCTCCTGGGGTTTCCCGCAAGTGGCATCCAGTGGGCAGCAGCCATGACTAGCCCTCTCCTACTCGTCACTCCCCAGGTTTCAGGCAGGGGGCCTTTTCCCAGCCCTACCTGCAGATGCTGGGTGGTGTGCCTTCTGCATGCCAAGCAGCTGCTCTCTCACTGAGCAGCGGCTCTTTCTGGAAAGAGGTGGGCCGAGGGGTTCTTTAGCTGCGCAGGCATATTCCTTCACTTGCTTTCAATATGTGGGGAGCCCCCACTGACCCACATGTAGCCCCCCCCCCCCGCTATCTGTTGCTGTATATGTTGTGGTCCAACCTCAAAGGATGCCTCCATCAGCCATGACATCGCTTTGGTTGTCATTTGCATTTTACAGTGATGATATCAGTTTGGTTGGCATTTGCATGTTAGCATTTGCATTTTGCAGAGAGGCCCAGAGATGCGTTTGGCTTCATGGCTCTTGCTTCTGAGAAAAGAGAAGTGAAAGACCAGAGAGCTAACCTGGAAAAGCACATTTTCTTCTCTGTCTCTCTTGAAACAGAACTGCTTCTGTGTGCAGAAAGCTCACCTGCCATGGCTTTGTAGGGGCTTGGACTAGAATCATGGGTAGGCATAGGCAACCTAAGGCCCGGGGGTTGGATGCGGCCCAATCGCTTTCTCAATCCGGCCCGCGGACGGTCCGGGAATCAGCATGTTTTTACATGAGTAGAATGTGTCCTTTTATTTAAAATGCATCTCTGGGTTATTTGTGGGACATAGGAATTCGTTCATTATTCTTTTTCCAAATATAGTCCGGCCCCTCACAAGGTCTGAGGGACGGTGGACCGGCCCACGGCTGAAAAAGGTTGCTGATCCCTGGGACTAGATGGTCCCTTCCCACTCTACAATTTGCGCTCTCTCTCTTTCTGGGAAGAGCAGGAAGCTTTTTGGAATTGGAGAAACCTATTTGAGACCAAAGGGACGTGGGTGGCGCTGTGGTCTAAACCCACCCAGCCTCTTGGGCTTGCCGATCAGAAGGTCGGCGGTTTGAATCCCCGCGACGGAGTGAGCTCCCGTTGCTCAGTCCCTGCTCCTGCCCACCTAGCAGTTCGAAAGCACACCAAAAAGTGCAAGTAGATAAATAGGTACCACTCTGGCGGGAAGGTAAATGGCGTTTCTGTGCGCTGCTCTGGTTTCGCCAGAAGCGGCTTAGTCATGCTGGCCACGTGACCTGGAAAAACTGTCTGCGGCCAATGCCAGTTCCCTCAGCATGTAAAGCGAGATGAGCGCCGCAACCCGAGAGTCGTCTGCGACTGGACTTAACTTGGGTCCCAGAGTAGGCAGTGGTGCCCCCTGGGGGGCGGTGGGATTACCAAGGAGGCAGCAGTGGGGCACTGGAGGTGAGCCCCTCCAAGCATGCTGATTGGTTATTCATAAAAAGCAAAGACATCACCTTGCCGACAAAGGTCTGTATAGTTAAAGCTATGGTTTTCCCAGTAGTAATGTACGGAAGTGAGAGCTGGACCATAAAGAAGGCTGATCGCTGAAGAATTGATGCTTTTGAATTATGGTGCTGGAGGAGACTCTTGAGAGTCCCATGGACTGCAAGAAGACCAAGCCTATCCATTCTGAAGGAAATCAGCCCTGAGTGCTCACTAGAAGGACAGATCCTGAAGTTGAGGCTCCAGTACTTTGGCCACCTCATGAGAAGAGAAGACTCCCTAGAAAAGACCCTGATGTTGGGAAAGATGGAGGGCACAAGGAGAAGGGGATGGCAGAGGATGAGATGGTTGGACAGTGTTCTCGAAGCGACTAGCATGAGTTTGGCCAAACTGCGAGAGGCAGTGAAGGATAGGCGTGCCTGGCGTGCTCTGGTCCATGGGGTCACGAAGAGTCGGACACGACTGAACGACTGAACAACAACAACAACAAATTGACCGGGCTGGAGCACCGGCAGAGCAGGTTTTCACTGCGCCCGGGATGCGTGGCGCAGAGGGCGAACAGAGCAGTTCCACAGTAATCCAGTTTTGAAGTAACCAGTGCATGAACTATTGCAGCGAGGCTTTCAATGATCAGTGAGTGGTGCCCTCCCCCCCCTTATTAAAACCTGCACAGTGAGGTAGTGATCCCTTGCATCACTGATCCAGAATGATGAAAGGATTTGGGAGTCAATGAGGTTTGTAATCTGCCAGGATACTGAACAGCAAAACCAGAAAAGCTTAAGACAATGGGTTTTGTAACGCTTTGTGCTGCAGGCATTGAAAGCCAGAGCTGTTAACAAGTAGTATCTGATAAGCCTGGGAGGCATCTCAGGAATTGCAGAAGCCTGAGAAGCTCATCCTGACTCATGATTGAAGGACCTACTTGCCAGGATTAAGATGTTATAAGATTCAAAGTGAGAGTTGTTGTTAAAATTTGTATCCTGCCATTCATCCGAAGATCACAGGGTGGTTCACAACATAAACATACAAAATGAGAACACAAAATACACAATTAAACAAAAACAAACAAACCAATAAGCTCCTTTCCACAGACACATTTAAAAGGCCTGGGAGAAGAGGAATGTTTTTTTCCTGGTGCCTAAAGACATGTAATGAAGGCACCAGGTGAGGCTTCCTAGGGAGAACATTCCCTAGGAGAGCCAGCATGGTGTAGTGGTTAAGAGTGGTAGACTTGTAATCTGGGGAACCGGGTTTGTGTCTCCACTCCTCCACATGCAGCTGCTGGGTGACCTTGGGCTAGTCACACTTCTCTGAAGTCTCTCAGCCCCACTCACCTCACAGAGTGTTTGTTGTGGGGGAGGAAGGGAAAGGAGAATGTTAGCCGCTTTGAGACTCCTTCGGGTAGTGAAAAGCAGGATATCAAATCCAAACTCTTCTTCTTCTTCTTCCCCCCAACGCGGAGCCACCACAGAAAAGGCCCGTTCCTCATGTTGCCACCCTCTGGACCTCTCGTGGAGGAGGCACATGAAGAAGGGCCTCAGAGGATGATTGCAGGGTCTAGGTTGGTCCATATGCGGAGAGGCAGTCCTCCAGGCCCTTTATGACTTAATGCCCGACACTGCCCTTCAGGTTTCTGCAGTGCCACCAGGTAGGAGGTGTGGCTGGTTTCATGTATGGGTGCTCCCCTTCGCGCTTGTTTAATTGCCAAGATCATAGATTCCACAATCTGCACATTATAAAGAAGCAATGGGTGCAGAATCCTGTGCATCTCCAAAAACGATTTTTGAAAAAAAGTAGTGAAGGCAGGCTTGAAAGTGCCTGGAGACAATTCTGTAGCAAAGAAGCAGGGAAGGTGCCTTCTCCCGAGTAAGGCTAATGGGCCATCTAGCTGAGTATTGTCTACACCAGGGGCTCCCAAAGTGGGTGGTAGTATCCCTTGGGGAGCAGTGGGATTACCTGCTGGGGTTGTTGGAGGAGTTGTAAATGACTACTAAACTTTGCAGAGAATGTATTGACGGAACAAGCTCATCCATTTTGTTGAATTGACTAAACTAAATCACTTTAATTGGATTTTGAGTAAATGTGCCATTAATTGTTGCAGTTTTGAATTTTCTTGTGTTATTGTCTTCCTTGGTGGGTTGGGCAAACCGATTTCCCAAATGGGGATGAACACATGGAGCCAGGGGCGTAGCAAGGTAAATTGGTACCCGGGGGCAAAAAATTTTTTGTCACCCCTCCCCCCAGGCATGGGAAGGTCAGGTGGTACCCGGTGCGGAAAATTTCTTGTCAACCCCCCCATTGATTTCCCCCCCCCCCGCAAAAATGGTTTTATGTTATTTCATATTTTCTTACAAAGGAATAATAACAAGTAATAAAAAAAACCTTTTATTTATATCCCACCCTCCCGGGCCAAAGTCGGGCTCAGGGTGGCTAACATCAGATACATAACATTGGTATAAAATCAAACAATAATTAAATTACCTCCTAAAAACATCTCAAAATCAAATTAAAATCTAATTAGATGGCTTTCCACAGGGTTAGGGTTGGCAACAGTAAGTGCTCCACTGAACTGAAATTTCAGCCTTCATGACATAACAGCCAAGTGAACAGCTGTTTTGGTGGCGGGGGGTCAAGATATTAACCGACATGCATGAAATTTCATATATAGCGATATAATCCCTAGTATAGTAAGATAAGACCTTCAGAGCAGGCATTTTCAGGAAAAAAATTGTTCCTTGATCATTTGTCACGCCCTCCATTATGGAACTCGGGGCGGCCCGCTCCCCCGCCCCCTTGCTACGCCCCTGCATGGAGCCAAGGTGGCAACGGCCCCCAAACATTTGGGAACCACTTGTGTACAATGACTGGCAGGAGCTCTCTCCCAGCCCTTCGCACAGATGTGGACCTTCTCTGTGCAAAGCAGGTTCTGAACTAGGGCCCCTTCCCTGACCCTTGCTGGCTTTGGATTCCTGCACAGCTCTGACCCTCAATTCAACCGATTATTTCATATCCTTCTGCTGTTATGGGGAGTGTGCCTGTGTGGCAGGACGCCCTCCCAGGATGACTGCAGCCCTCCCTCCCTCCCTCCCTCCTGGGAGACAGACTGACCTCATTGCTGACCTCTCCTCTCTGTCCTGGAAAAATGCCACACTTCAGCCAACGCTGTTGTAGAAGAATGCCTGGGGAAGGGCTGTAGCTTAGTGCTAGAGCAGGCTTCCTCAACCTCGGCCCTCCAGATGTTTTGAGACTACAATCCCCATCATCCCTGACCACTGGTCCTGCTAGCTAGGGATCATGGGAGTTGTAGTCCCAAAACATTTGGAGGGCCGAGGTTGAGGAAGCTTGTGCTAGAGCATCTGCAGAAGGAACCAGGGTGAGTCCTCCATGGCATCCTCACATGGGTCTATCTTGGCTTGAAGCCTTGGAGAGCTGCTGCCAGTCTGTGTGGAGAATACTGAGCTAGATTGACTCTGCATAAGGCATGTTCCACATTAAGATTGTGTTGTAAGAATTTTAAGGTATTTTATTTATATATAATAATTGTTATTAATGTACCGAAACAAATAAGGCCACATGTCTGAAAAACAGCACAGGAAGACAGGCCTCACTCCATTTTGACTCCCAACTGACCAAGTATTTCTTTGTCTCAGGAACAAAGGGGGGGGGGGTTGCCACTCCAGCTACTCAGCAGCCCTCTGCCTGAGTGATAATCTCTGGCATCCTGATACCTGAGTGTCAGACAAAAGGGTGTGATTAACTTGGCTGGGGTATAGGGAAATGTAAATATCTTTTGTTTCACTTGATGGGTTTTTGGTGGAGGGCAAGAGGAGACATGGGGGCAGGGTCCAAGATGCTCAGATCACTGCTACCAGACCCTCCCAATTTTTGATGTAATTCTGATGTATTCTTGTTGAGCTGGAGGGGGGCAATTTCAAAAGTCTATATAGGAGCTTGCGCACCTTTGTTCGGGGTCTTTTGCTTGCGAAACACCCTGCTGCAGCAGTAACAAATAAAGGGCTATTGCCTTGCTTTGGGAGATTCTGTATCGTCTCTATTTATTCATAAGTGCTCCTGGGAGGAGGGGAGCCCTACTAAGGCTCTCCCCCGGGTTCGTGGACTCCCTTCTGGGGTTGAACCTAATTTTTATAACAATTGATAAAATTGCATTTAATCACTAGGGGGCCCAAAATGGAAACCCCCCCCCCCAAAAACCAGCTTGGGATTTTCTCCTCTTCTGGCACACATCACACCAGCCCTGATCTGCACCCTCCTCAAGGGTTTTTACCTGGCTGGAACGCCTCCTCCTTGAACTCCGACAAAGAGTTGCCCCAAACATAATTAAGACGGTGCAGCAATAACAAAACTTCTTCCGGAAATATTAGACACTAAGGAAATTTTAAGCACATGGCTACTGCCTGACAATTAATGGTGTCTGTTTCAGCATAACTTCCTCTGCTGAAACTGCCACACATTTAGCAATTCTATTCTTGGGAGATCCCACTATAATCACTGAACTTCTGCATTTACGTTAGTGAGCTGGTTAAAAATTAGCCACGGCTTCCTTCATTGGTGTGTATGCAGCCTAGACCTTAGTGCTGAGTGTCTTATATGCACGTACATAATTCAGCACATGGCCTTGATCCGCTCTTCGTTGCTCCATCTTGAGCAACCTGCCACCCATTTGAGATTTTCATTTTAATGCCCCAGTTACTTCTCTGAATTAAGCCTATGCGTACAATTCCAAAGCAGCATCTAAGAGACCAGCTCATTGCAAGGGATGCCCTTTTATCCTGTTTGTTTGTTTAAACCCTATCTGCTTGATTCCAAATTCCGATCCTTCACCTCTCCGGTTTTTAGCTTGCCCTGTGTTAATAACTTTGCCAAATCAGGATTTGTTCCAAGAGCATTTTCCAGGAGAGTTTAATACACGCAGGACTAAAGTTGGAAAACCATGTTTAGTGTGGTCGTCATCTCCTCCTCCATTTTTCAGTAGCGTACCACTTTTGTTGTGAAGGGAAAGCAGGCACACAAAATTGGTAGCATGCAATCAGTTTGCATTGAGACACTGCAATGTTTTCCCATAAAAAGAAACCAGCCCCAGCCCCCCCATCCCAATCCCAAACTGCTGTTTGCAATAAATGGCATATTCAGGGGCAAATAGCAGCTGTGGGAGGGCGATTTGGGATGGGGAAATGGTGGAGAGACTCACTCCAGATTTGCTGCATGCTCCTGGTTGAGGTTCCATCATGTTCCTGCTTCCTTTGCATGCTACTCTAGGCAATGGAGCTCATAAATGAGTCCTGTTGGACCAGACCAAAGGTCTCTCTAACCCAGCGTCTCGTTCTCAAAAGGCCAAAAGCAGGACTTGAGTGCAACAGCAGCTCTCCCCACTTGTGATTCCCAGCAACCAGTGTTCAGTGTTCAGGGGTAGACTGCCTCTGACAATGGAGGTGCAAAACACACTAGTAGCCTCTGCTAGCTAGTAGCCTCTGGAAGTGCAACCCCGTTCTCCTTGTTCTCTCCTCCGTAGGGTGAGGAGGTGGCTAGCATGTTTGGTTAGCTGTGGATTGGGCCAGTAGCCCAAAGTTCGGGAAAGCTGTGAGCTGATCTGCTTACAGCCTTGTTGTTTCCATCATGGCTTTGAGGGTCAAGATAAATGTGCCCACAGACAGTCGCTGACTCATGTGTGTGCAGATCTATCTATTTTGGCCTCCCAGCAGACGGACTGAACTTCCTCTTTCATCCCGTGCTGCTTAATTTTGTAATGACTTTGTTCTTCTATTATTATGCCACAGTTTTAAATGCCATGTTGTAATGGGGATCATAACTGTTTTTAGGCTCCAGGGTTTCAGGCAGCGGGGAGTGGGGTGTCTCTCCCAGCCTGATGCGGAGACACCCGGGATTGAGCTCAAGACTTTCTACACGAGGCCAGAGGCTCTCAAACTGAGCTGTGGCCCTGCCATAATATAGTCTATTGAGGCATGCGCAGCTCTTGGCATCCATCCTGCATTGGAGGGGGTTGGACTAGGTGACCCTAGATCAGGGGTCAGCAACCTTTTCCAGCAGGGGGGCTGGTCCACTGTCCCTCAGACCTTGTGGGGGGCCGGACTATATTTTGAAAAAAAAATATGAACTATGCCCCACAAATAACCCAGAGATGCATTTTAAATAAAAGCACCCATTCTACTTATGTGCGGTAAAAACATGCCCATTCCCAGATTGTCCGTGGGCTGGGTTGAGAAGGCAATTGTGCCGCATTTGGCCCACGGGCCTTAGGTAGCCTACCCTTGCCCTAGATCCTCTGAGTTCTGCCCTGTAACTCCTACCCTAGGGAAACCTTGACTGATCACTCACCCTGGTTTGTTTGTGTGGGGAGTTTAGCCTTGGTCAGTGATTTATTGCCATTGAGCACATATTACCCCATGCTTTCCAATGGATTCTCTTGCAACTCACCTTATCGCAAAAAAGTATTTGGGGTAGGACAGGGGCAGTGGCAAAAGTTTTGCTGCTCAAGAGAACTCGAATCAACTTTGGTTGTGCAACCTGGCATTTGTCAGTATGTGATTAAAACCCACATCGGAATTAGTAACCGTCTAGAAGTGCCCTTTGTACACTAATCCTTGAGGCAGCTTCTGAAATAGGGTAGCCAGAGAGGCCTTCCTCACCTCTGGCAGTTGTATGGGAGGTGGAATTTCATCAGGTGTTTCTTGTTAGGCTGAAAGTCCCCTTTCTACCCAACTATTAAAGCTGCAGCCCTGTGTTTCAGAAGATGCCTTAGCTGTGTGCTCCTTAACTGAACTGCAAACATGGCACCTTGCTAATATCGCTCTACGTAGGCATGGCCAAACTTGGCCCTCCAGATGTTTTGGTACTACAATTCCCAGCATCCCTGACCACTGGTCCTGTTAGCTAGGGATGATGGGAGTTGTAGTCCCAAAACATCTGGAGGGCCAAGTTTGGCCATGCCATGGTGAGAGGACTCCAACTCCCATCAGCCCCTGAGCCAGCAAGATGAATATTCCAGGATGGTGGGACATAGTCCAGCTCATAGCATCCTCTCATTGTGGCATTTTTTTTTGGTTGCACACTCCTTGTTCAAATAGATACCAAAGGTGTTTTGCAGCCCCCTTCACAGACCATGAAATTGGGGCCATTTTGGTGGGGATTGTCAGAGCAGTGGGGAGACTTGCTCGTAGCTCTGATGGGTCTAGCAGTCACAGTCTTGTCCAAGGCTAGAAGCCGGTACATCTGAACTGGGAGAATTTGCCCAAGTTCTCTTCCAGTTCTTTCCACTTTTGCTCTCTAGGGCTCTGAGGTCAGGACAGCTCAATTCCAGCCTTGCCAGACACAAAATCACATCTCATGGATGTGGCCTGCAGGCCACTGACCCAAGAGATTGCTGCTTCCCCAGTTGAGGAAACAGCAGCCATTTCCCAGGAAGTGTGAAGCTAGCTCAACCCTCAGCCTGCCTACAAGACCCTAGGCTTATTCCTAAAAGTATTTCTAAATTGTTTTCTGATATATGCAAAAGCAACAATCAGTGTTTAACAGTACCACTCAACCCGTACAGAAGTACTAAATAACGGTTTAATTACATGTAACTTGCAAGCCGTTTCAGTTTTTAAACATAGGTATCACTCTGCAAGTTGCCACATGTCCTCAGAGACCTCTAGCTCTGTTCTCTTGATGTTGCCGATGTTATAAAGCCATGTTAGGTGGATTGAAAAGGAGTGGGGTTTTTTTTTGTCTGTTTGACTCTCGGACGCCAGTTGTCCAGTTTGCCCATTAATACTCCATTAACACCCCAGTAGGTCTGGTTTAGAGTCTTCCACCCTTAATCTCTTTTTGCTGTCTGCTTTTGCATGCTGGAAGAGCAATGAAGATCTTGGCTAATGGAGGGCGGTGACTTGAGCCCTGTGAATGATTAGCTGTTTGGACACAGCTCTCCATGGGCCAAGAACATGCGGGTGTGAGAAACAAAAGCACCAACCTACATCCTCCGTGTCACATGTTCCCGCAGAAGCCGTGCCAGTCTTTGTCTTCAATCTGCTTCTGGCCCTCTGACCTTGGGACGTTTGCAGGGTTAGCTCCTGCTCCGGACATGATGCTATCTGACTTCTCACCCCAGACTCTGTAGATTCAGATCTGCAGGCCAGGGAGCCTTTTGTGAGAAATCCTTTTGTTTTTTGGAGCTCTTTTTTGATGTTGCAAAGGGAGTATTTTTAAAAAGACAATGCATTGTCGCAGCATCATAAGTTGCCGAATTGGGAGGGACCCCCAGGAGTCACCTAGTCCAGCCCCATGCAAGTCAGAAATCACGGAATCTGCAGAATACCTGGCAAATGGCCATCCAACTTCTGTTTGAATACATGCAATGGATCACAGAACTGTAGAGTTGGAAGGGACCCTTAAACGTTCTGCTGCAGTCAGGGCCGTCTCATCCATAAGGGCTAGTGGCACGGTGTGCCAGGGCGCCGGGCCCCCCAGGGGCGCCCCCGTGAGCCCGCCGGCATACCAGGCGCCCCCCTCCCCAACCCGCGCCAGCGGCACAGCCGCTGCCGC